>NC_090746.1:41710317-41712817 GCF_036898095.1 Palaemon carinicauda | reverse complement strand
AGATTATATTTATATCTTTAGAAAGAAATATGACGCTTCATCAAGTTCTTTTATATTTCACTACTCATTTTGGACTTTAATTAAACCAGAAAGAGACCATCAATCGAATTATGCATATAAAATTTAAGGCTTTTTCCTTATGCCAAAGATATATCTTGGCTTTTGATTTAAGATGCGATGTATAAATCACCAAGAAAGACCCTTTATTTTTATGCATGCCCTGTTTAGATTAAGCATGGGTGGGTCTAGCGATGAGTCCATACGCAGTATCATTCGTATGTGTAAGTCACTGCAACTCCTGAAAGGATCTTAATCTTTATGACGAATATTACTATCACATTCTGTGGCATCTGTCCCTTTTTTTAATGATGAAAAAAATGTAATATAAATCAACCTTTTCTTTCTCAAGTTTTTCGTATTCTCCTTATGGCCGATCTCTTATGCCTGATATTTTTATAAGTAACCTTTCCTTCTTGGGTCTCTCTCTCTCTCTCTCTCTCTCTCTCTCTCTCTCTCTCTCTCTCTCTCTCTCTCTCTCTCTCTCTCTCTCTCTCTCTCTCTCTGTATATTTGTATGTATATTTGTTTGTTTTGGTTTGCTTTCATAGGTCTTATTAGATTCCTACATTTTAATTTGGATTGGCTTAAAAAGTGTTTGTGACATAATTATTCGTATATCTTATACTACAGTTATGCAGAATAAGATATTATTATTATTATTATTATTATTATTATTATTATTAAATGCTAAGCTACAACCCTAGTTGGATAAGCAGGATGCTATAAGCCCAGGGGCCCCAACAGGGAAAATAGCCCAGTGAGGAAAGGAAATAAGGAAATAAGGAGATAAGGAAAAATAGAACATTTTAGGAATAGTAACAATATTAAAATAAATATTTCCTATTTAAAATATAAAAACTTTAACAGAACAAGAGGAAGAGAAACTAGATAGAAAAGTGTGCCCAAGTGTACCCTCAAGCAAGAGAACTCTAACCCAAGGCAGTGTAAGACCATGGTACAGAGGCTATGGCACTACCCAGGAATAGAGAACAATGGTTTGATTTTGGAGTGTCCTTCTCCTAGAAGAGCTGCTTACCATAGCTAAAGAGTCTCTTCTACCCTTACCAAGAGGAAAGTAGCCACTGAACAATTACAGTGCAGTAGTTAACCCCTTGGGTGAAGAAGAATTGTCTAGTAATCACAGTGTTGTCAGGACAGAGGAGAATCTGTAAAGGATAGGCCACACTATTCGGTGTCTGTGTAGGCAAAGGGAAAGAACCGTAACCAGAGAGAAGGGTCCTATGTAGTACTGTCTGGCCAGTCAAAGGACCCCATAACTCTCTAGCGGTAGTATCTCAACGGGCGGCTGGTGCCCAGGCCAACCTACTACCTATACAATGCTATCCAAAGTTCTTTATTTCTCTTTGACGTGAGCAAGAAGAATTAGTGTGAATGACTGAGAAGAGTCATTGTTGATCATTGTTGTCCAGATTTGCAATAAAGACAACAACCTTTCTCTGAGGAATCAGATTGAAAATGATGTACATAGTCATGAAACCATTGAATGTCAAATAAGAGAATCATTCTTGAAATATATAACACCAAAAAACATAGAAAAAGAATATATTTTCCTTGACAATGCTCCACCACATGCCTGTGACGTCATATGCTTTTGTGACGTCACTGTATTTACATCTGGTAATACGACATTGACCGGCAGCTGTGAGTGACAACAGCCTTCTGTATTGAAAGTGTTTATTAACCCAAATAATGCTCATAAAAGCAACGATAAATTCTTTGAGGTTTGAGGCGAAGGTTCTAAATGAATGTGCGGTTAGAAAATATATATTTACGAAAAAGATGCGTTAAATTTGGTTTAACGCCCAGAGGAGGCCGAAAATTTTTGCCTTAACTGTGAAAAGCAGATACAATGAAGAATCATAAAACATTGATTTTGATAATAAATTGTATTGTATACTCTTTTTTTCAATATATATATATATATATATATATATATATATATATATATATATATATATATATATATATATATATATATATATATATATATATATATATATATAAATACACACACACACATATATATATATATATATATATATATATATATATATATATATATATATATATATATATATATATATATATGTCTTACTTATAACTGTAATCGAACAGTTTAACTTGTTTTTTCAAAAAGGCCCATAAAAGAAACACAGGAAATATGAATAAATCACACTATATTTCGGTCAATAAACATCGACCCTCTTCAGGATGTAAAGTAAAAATGAGGAATACAGTGGAGAGTGACGGTTTATATATGAAAGCAAAAGGGTGTGTTCGATTGTTCTATAGTTGTTATTATTGCTGGAAGTATTAGCCAAATTTAATTACATCCAGGTACGTCTTCTTATTGTTGAGCCGCTCGGAGGAAGTCTTGACCTCTGATGCATGTCTGGTGGTCGGTCTCTGTGGATTATCTT
>NC_090746.1:41697817-41705317 GCF_036898095.1 Palaemon carinicauda | reverse complement strand
AAGAATCTCTCTCTTAAATAAGTCTCTCAGTTTAAAAGTGAAAAAAAAAAAACTTGTCTCTCGTTTAAGAATAGGAATTTTTTTTTTGTTCGCTAGGGTTTCTTGAATGATGCATGAATTACTTTGTATTTTTTCTTGTGTAAAATAAGATGTATTATGATTTTTTTAAGTGATGGTAATGATGTTAGCCCAAAGAATATATAAAAGTCAAGTATGATTTAGAATTACGCAAGTAGGTGAAAAATACAAACGAGCAACGTCCCATAAAAAAGTGAGTTTGAAGAATTAACAAACATTACTAACCCCGCTAATATGAATTCAGTAGGGAAATTAACACAGTTTTGTGGAAATATAGGTAGGAATAACCAAGATAAAAGAAGGTTAGAGAAATATACCGTATGTAAGTGGTTAGCTGATATTGAAAGTAGAATAGTTAGTCTGAGAATAAACAATGAGACAGCAGAATTAAACAGGCTATGTTAACCGTGTATACAAATGTAAGTGATGCTCACATAACCTTGAATGGTAAGTAATTTAAAAATGCAGCAAATCTGAGTGAGTTTCAAAAATAATGTAGGCAATTATGGCGATCAGTCAAAGAGACAGACAGGTTAACAAATCTACGAAAGTTCCTATAGGTAAAATATGAGGGTGGCTCGGTAAATGAATTTGCCACACTAATGGAGGATCACGTAGCAACAGTAAAAAAAACAGGATTCCTTTGCTAAAGGTAAGTTTATTGCTAATGATAATTCCCTATATATGTAAATAAATGAGGCATTAAAATATGTGAAAAATAGCATCCTAGATATGAGTTTTACAAAAAGAAAGGGGAAAATAGCAAATGATAGGAAATCAGGAAGAAAAATCCTAAGGGACTAATAACCACAAAAAAACCTACCAGAGAAATTTTGAGTAATTTAAATAGATGCAGGGAAGTTCGAACAGCAGACTGGAACGAGGCGCAAAAATTACCCTAGAGTTAAATAGAATAATGGGCAGAAATTTAGGTCAAAGACAGTTTAAAGAAATAAAGATGACACATTTAGGTCTAGGGAAAGATTACATAAAAAGGGGATAGAAATTAGGTAAAATAATGAAAAAAAGGGAAAACATACAGGGAGAAAGGCAGGCACAGAGATAAAGAACCCCATCATGAAATTAAACAAAGGCACTTCTCAGAAAGCCCTCCGGCACAAAGAAAGTGAAATACAAATCCTCCAAATAGTGAAAAGAAAAGAATTAAAAATAATTAGCCGGATAGAAAGGAAGTCAGGAAGACGAAAAATTTTATATAGGAAAGATAGGCATATGTAGCGGAGGTACATCCACGTTGCAAGCGACTATTTTATCTTATAGAGACTCTGGCAAATAAAGTTGATATACTAGGATGCAATACAGTGATAGAATATTGAGAAATACCTGCTTCCAAATTTTAAGGGTGAAAATAAAATGACATGCAGAAATGAAATGCAAACAAGTAAAAATCAAGGGGTATGAACCGTCAGGTTAGGTAGAGAATTAAATGCCAAAATGTGCCAAATGATGAATAAAGATGTCATTTTTTTTTTGTAACATTTCCCAATAGAGCCTTAAGATATCGTTCAAAAACGATACAAAGATGAAGTATAAGTTTATTTGTGAGAAGTGCAGGCTTAAATAAAGAAAAGAAAAAAAAAATGAGAAAGTCAGGGTATGATTCTACTTGTCAAAGACAAGTCTTTTACAAAACTGGCCACTTTGTATAAGACGAATTTGACAGGAGAAACAGACTCCAGACTAAGAAAGGGAAATGGAAATAGATTAAAAAGACAAGGAGAAATAGGAAGAGTAGCCAAGAATAGATATACTCCTTGTCAATATATGACAGGCGCCATATAAATAAAATAGAATGTCGACAGAAATACAGTGAATAAAATAGAATAGCCTAAATAAGAGGGAATTCCAAGAAATAAATGTCATAGGCAATTGAAGCTATAGGCTTATAGAGTTAAAGGAAATATGTAATATGTTGTTGTTAGGCACAAAGATTTAAGATGAAGATATAGGCATATGAATAATAAATGAGCTATGATGCTATTAAGTAAATAAAGTCTGATCAGCACTGAAAATATGAAACGCTAGAATTTAGCTAGAGAAGTCATAATGATGCCTAAATAAAAAATAACCCGCAGATATAAAGAAGATAGGTTAACTAAAAATAGGATGCCAGAGTCTGTCAAAAGAGACAATAATGCAGTTCAGATGAAGGAAAATACAAGCACACTAATTAATTAATACTACTCCGGATAAAATAACTCATCTGAATGGCGGGTAATGACTTCTAAAATAAAGGAGTAGAGATTACAGTTAGGTAATCAGAAAGGGGCAAACATTTACCATAAGGAGCATAGAAATAGGGATAGATGAGAAATAGGCAGAGATTAGCCATTGCAGGCGATAGGTTAGGCAGAAAAGAATAGAAACATCGGCGCCAGAACCTGCCCAGAGAAACTGTCAAAAACTTATTAAAACTTTTTAAATACCGGTATGAATCATGAAATATTACCTATCAGCCAACGCCCCATAACGAACACGGTGAGTGTTAAAATGAATCAATAAGACTCCTTATAAATCTCCCGAGATATATTACCCAATGAGGATAGAAGTTAGACTAGTAGATCATCATAAGTAGAATATAAATGACATGTCTATCCCGATAATAAATAATGTTTGGCTCGATTATTGAGGAGTAAAATATTGAAAGTACCATGGTCAAAGAATACAAGCCATTCACGGCTATTAGCATTTTGAAGAATGTTAGAAATTAGAGTGAAGTCGACGGGCTCACTCAGCTCCTCTAACTATTGACAGAATGATGATCTAAATTTGGAGACAGAAAGAATAAGCCTATAGAATGATGTTACTAAGTTTAGTAAGAATATAGAGCCATAAGAATAATAGAACTAGTCTAGAATAGGGAGAATAGCAGGATAAAGAGCCAGATTAAAGAGTGACCCATCCCTAGATTTGAATAGGGTAAGTAAAAAGAGTAGATAGATTTAAGATATGTAGAGAAATAAGGGTTAAAGTGGAAATCCTGCTCCACTAAGATTTGACAGATGTAAAAGATTTTTTTGGAATGATAGGATCTTAGGGATAATAAGCAGTATTTGCTAAATTACCCAAGCCTTAAAATAAAGTTAACCTAAAAATATGTAGTGTGCAAATGAAATAGAAGGCTATAAATAATGAAGAGAAATGAATTTTGATCCTACATTACCTTAACCCGGTCTCTTACCCAGGAGTTATAAAAAATAAGTGTGAAGCCTCATAAATATAAAAAGAAATGTCTCATTAAAAGGGTAAAACCCGAAGAAGGGTAATGTATCGTGAGAGTAGTCTTAAATTGAAGAAAAAAATAACCGAGTAGGATAGATTATCCAAATAATGGTCTAGAGAAGTTTAAAAATTTGTTTAGGGCATAGAGTATATGTGCTTATTGCTCATAAGAATGATTGTGATTTTACAGTCCAAGAAGGACTATTGTGGATGAAAGAATAAAAGGAATCTTTGGAGCCTTAAAGTACTGGATGTTTGTCCAGGATAAATCACTTTATTGGTAGGTTTATGATGTTAAAATAAAGATTATTTAAAAGGACAGGAAGAGGTTAAAAGGAAATATAACTACCAATATTTTGTTTCAGTTGTCAGGCAGGAGACCTAGAAATAGGAAGAATTAAAATAGAACAAGAGAAACCAAAGGTTAATAGGAATGATGTAGATGAATTACTCCCAAAAATAGGAATCATATAACAGGGTGGCATATTGCTTAAAGGAATACATACAAAGAATAGGGAGAAATACTTGTTCGTGAATAGAAATTCCTGACATACTAACAAAATACTAACAAAAACTCATGCTCAAGTTAGTAGGACATCCAGTAATCAAAGACTGCATTTAATGATGAAATAAATTTTTGACCTAAGATAGATGTTTGAGATCGTAAAATTAAAGCCTACATATAAGAAGTATAAAGGTCATATAAGGGTAAGAATCCTTTAGAAATTACGATTGCATTTTCTCAATCCCATAGTGGTGGTACCAACGGACTACCAGGGACTCTGTTCCCAGAACTTGACAAATGATAAAAACATACTGGTCTACATAGAATTTGATTTAACAAAGAAATGGTTGATGAGTCTGTAACAGAATAATTTGAGACCAGGATAAATAACTAGACATTCGTGTCTATAGAAATTCTTTTGGGAAATGCACCCGAATTTATTAGAGATTAATGAAAACTGTGCAATATTTTTCTTGTAGTAAGAAGGGTGAAATAAGCCATGATAAGTCAAGTTCAAATAGAGAAAGGGGGGCAAATAAAATAATGGCAAGGGGTTGAGGATGTCCTGCGAACTATATATAGACCAACATAGAAGACTAATAACAATTACTTAAAGAGAACGATTTAGTTTGAAATAACTCGGTATATGGAAAACAGATTTTTTTGTTAGGTAGATTTAAGAAAGACTACTAAACTCCTTGGGAAATGGAATAAAAATATCTGGGCACTCATACAAATATTGAGGGTAACAAATGAGTGAAATCTTTTAATTATGTAAAGTGTGTTATCCTAGAATTTGAATATGTATTCCGTAATCAACAAAGAAGGTCCAAATCATAAATGTCTCCAAACAATTAATTAAGGGACCACAGAGAATATTGAGTTGCAAACTAAGAGGAAAAGTTTTTGATAAAGTTATGGGTAATGAAGACAGGTGAAATATGAACCCATAGGTGATTGCATATTTACAAATGTATTGGTTTTGTTTGCAAGTTTGAATAAATAATGATGCCATTAGAGCAAAAGAATTATTACTGCATTTTATAGGCGATGCATTGATTGATATTTTTTGTAGTGTAACACGTGTAACAATGATAAACATGCATGTATACAATGAATTTTATTATGTTTTGATGATGATTAAGTTAACTTAAATAATTATGAATAAAGAAAGATTTAAGTAATTAAAAGATAAGATGTGCACCAATAATGAACTTTGAAGTTGAATGTCTCAAAGGGATATTTTAGACCCATAATAATTATGCAGGTAATAGTGAACAATTAAGTACATATGGTGAATTACAATAATTAAACCTTTCATTTTGAAGTTAAAAAGAGTGTGTGTGGAAACACATGAATTGATTTTTATGCCTGTGTAGTAGATGAATCCTTGAAGAAAGGATAAATAAGGTGTTTTAATTGAGACAGTCTGCAATTGATTTCTTTAAAGAAAAGTTTTAACATTGAAGTGTAAGTTCCTGTCACTTGAATTTTATGAATATCCTTCTGAATGCAATATATATAGTTGAGAATTGAAGTTCTTGAGATAAAAATAATACGCAGACAAGGTGCAAATAAGATTCAAATTTATAAACATAATTTTGTTATGTATTGAATATGTTTCTTTATTATGAAATGATTATGATGTTTGATGATTTAAGACATTGATATATTTGAATTTTTGATTTTGCTCATTATTCTTATGAAGAAGGTGAGAAATATTTCTTTTGATGCCATTAATTAACAATGATTTATCATGATAATATTGATGAGTAAATAAGGTACCATAATGATGTTTTACAAATGTTTATTGATACTGTTTACAAATGAGTAATACTCTTAATGAGTTATGATGTGCATGACACATAATTATATTTTTTGTTGCAGAAATATTTTGATTGATTTGAATTGATGTTATGTATGTTTGAACATTTATTTTCTGCCATCTATTGCATTGCATTGAAGAAATGATTTTTGTGTTTACATCAATAAGACCAAGATTTTGAGGTCATAGGTAATGGAAAATATGAATTGAATAGAAGTTAAAGGTGAAGGCATTTCCTAATTGATTGCACAGTTGAACACAGAAGACATTATTAATTTTGCCTTACGTACCCAGTGAATTAAGGGTTAAATATTCCATTATCAAGAATTAAGAAAAATAATATGTTTCAATATTGTGTTGAATTATTTGAAGGGAACAGGAAGTTTTTCCTAAACATATACTGATGATAAACTTATGCAATTGCATCATTTTAAAAATGATTGATGATGATTTTCTTTTGATGAAGATGATTTTGGTTTATTGCACTAAGGTGCATATCATTTTGTTGATGATTTTGATTATTTGTGTTGAAATGCATATTGTTTTGATGATGATGGTTTTGATTTATTGCATTGAAATACATATTATTTGATGATGATGTTTTTGATTTATTGTGTTGAAATGTATTTCTTTTGGTGATGATGAATTATTGATGAATAATTTTTGGGTAAACCATGAAATGAGTTAATGAGATGTGAATTCCACAGGAATTCAGGTACGTGACCGAGTGGTGTCATGAATAGGAAAATATTTCATACTGGATAAGGTGATATGTGTATTTGATCAAGTATTTTATGAGTTTTATTCGTTAGTTAAAAGATAGAGAGACATTGAAATAAAGAGAGAGAGAGAGAGACGAGAAAAATAAAATCAGAGTGAGGTGGTACTCGAGAGGCACTGTTTGTGAAAAGTGCTGACATAAGCGATAAATTGGCCAAAACAACGCAATTGGAATGCGCGTCGGTTACCTTGCCGAGAAATCGGAAGTGACATATGTATGACGTTACCATTACGTCAGAAGAAGGGACCAATAGAACACAAGAAGAGTCACATGACGTGACGCAATTACAACGCCCTTGTTCTGGGATACTTAAGCAACAAGCGCATCGAGGAACCAGCTCTTCCCTACAAGTAACCACGAATATCGGTTGTCCCTTCTCCCTCTCCCCCCCCCCGTCATGGGGGAGGCCTTGCCCCTGGTGCACAGTTGGCCGAACTAAACGTCAAGTTAACAAGATATTTTACAAAGACGGACAACGGAGGGACCGAGTTCCCTAGCTGCCAACAAATTACCTTTCAACCGGGAGGTACGAGATTATCTTCGATGAAGGAGAATTTACCAAGAAGCGTGTCCATGAGAAGACACAGCTATGAAGAAGCGATCCCCAAACCGCATAAATAGAAGTCAAGTATTTCGCATCCCAATTGCTGAAGTGGTAGCAGAAGTCTACGGTTGCAGCCTCCAATCTTCAAGAATTTATATTATTCCAGTTTGTATTTAAACCCATGTAGAAGATTACTGTAAAGCTAATGTACATCAAAGTTCCAGAAGTAAAGTTAAGGAACTATACGGCATTTTACCATCACCCACTTTCCTGAGGGTCTAGAATTAAATAATATTTTTGCACTGAAAGGATTGAAGAGATACATTTATTTAATTAAAATAATATTAAAGTGGTGCTTAATGAAAGAAAAAGAAAATGCCCAAAAAAGCATCACATATATATATATATATATATATATATATATATATATATATATATATATATATATATATATATATATATATATATATATATATATATATATATATATATATATATATATATATATATATATATATATATAT
>NC_090746.1:41671464-41681464 GCF_036898095.1 Palaemon carinicauda | reverse complement strand
GACAAATAAAAAGGTTATATTCTTGGAGTAAAAGACTCCAGCGCAAAATTCGCTGATTTTTATCTTTAAATTTATTAATAAAAATTAAGGGATTGTGATCTGTAAAGACCTTTATTGGACATACTGAGGAAGATAAATATACTTCAAAATGTATGATGGCTTTCACCAAGCATAAAGCCTCTTTCTCATTGGTTGAGTAACGTCTCTCTGCTGGTAACAACTTCTTGGAAAAGTAGGCGACTGGATGCGAGGTGCCATTTAAACCCTCCTGCAGCAAGACAGCACATAAACCTGTGTCACTGGCATCTGTAGCCAAACAAAAAGGCAAGGAAAAATCAGGAGAACGTAACAAAGGATAGGTTATTAAAGTACCTTTCAATTTTTCAAATGCATCCTGACACTCGTTATTCCACATAAATTTTACATCTTTTTTTCAACAAATTTGTGAAGGGATTAGCAAGGTCAGAAAAATTCTTAATAAACTTTCTATAATAACCAACTAGACCCAAAAATCTACGAATACCTCTCTTGTTTCGAGGAGCTGGGATGGCTGTAACTGCCTCCACATTCGCTCTCTTAGGAGCGATCTTACCCAAGTCAATTTCATGTCCTAAATAAACCACTTTTGCTTGAGCAAAATCACTCTTCTTTAAATTTATCACCAGACCAGCCTTCCTCAGCACCTCGAACAGCGCTCTTATCCTCTTGTGATGAGTTTCTCAATCATCACTGTAAATCACAAGGTCGTCAATATATACCACACAACCCTCCAGTTCACATGTAATAAAGTTCATCAGCCTCTGGAAGGTAGCGGCGGCATTCTTCATGCCAAAAGGCATCACCTCACATTCATAGAGGCCGTCACCCGTCACAAAGGCCGATATTTTCCTTGCCCGGGGTGTAAGACCGACCCGCCAATATCCTTTTAACAGATCAAATTTACTTATATAACGGGCAGATCCCACTCTATCTATACAGTCTTCCACCCTGGGCAAGGGGAACGAGTCCGTTTTTATTACAGAGTTGACCTTGCAGTAGTCAAAACACATCTTAGGCTGACCATCCCCCTTCCTAACCAAAACTACCGGGGAGCTCCAAGGACTGCAGCTCGGTTTAACGAGGTTATGGTCAAGCATGCATTTAACTTCCTTCCTGACCATTTCTCTCTTGAGGGGGTTCAGTCTATATGGACATTGCTTAATAGGCTGAGCCTCCCCAACGTCAAAGTCGTGTTGTAAAATATGAGTCCTACCAGGTGCATCCTGAAAGAGATCTTTATATTCGTTAATTAAATTAATTAGAGGTGCAACTTTTTTTGCATCTAAGTGCTGAAATTTAGTATTCAGATTATTTAAAACATCAGAATTATTTTCCAAACCACTTGGGCTAACAGCAAATTCATCGCCCATGAACTGTTCATTTTCTACACTAACTACAGAAATAGGTACTACAGATTCTTCTACAGACCTGTCAATAAAAGATTTTATCATATTAACATGGCAAATACGGGTTTTTCTTCTCCTATCAGGAGTTTCAATCAGGTAATTTACATTGTTAATTTTCTTCAGAACCTTCCACGGACCTGAAAATTCCACTTTCAGGGGATTGCCAGGCATAGGAAGTAAAATCAACACCTTGTCACCTACATTAAATAGCCTATCTCGTGTTTTAACGCCATACTTCAATTTTTCCGAGGCTTGGGCTTTCGCCAAATGTTCCTTAGCAAAAGACGGTGCTCTAAACAATTTCTCCTGCAAATCTGAAAAATAATCCAATACATTAATTTCGGGAGTTTCTCCTTCCCAGTGTTCTCTCACTACATCTAAAGGGCCTCGAACACAGTGACCAAAAATAAGCTGGAAAGGAGAGAGACCCATTGACTCATTGGGGATCGATCGTATTGCAAACAACGCGTAAGGTAATTCCTTATCCCAATCATTCCCAGTCTCCAAACAAATTTTCTTTAACACACACCTCAAGGTTTGGTGGAACCTTTCCACCTGGCCCTGGCTTTCTGGGTGATACGGTGCACGACAAGCGTTCGAGCTGTAGCCCTGGCAGGACGTTCTTCGCTGAGTAGTGCACCGGACGGGTATCTTGAAGATAGAACTTCATTTCAATCAATATGTGAAGCAGAAATACTTAAAGAAGATTTGAATATGTCAACAACGTCAGAGGATGGATATGAAGTGTACGTTAACAAAAAAGGATAAAGAAGACACGGCAGGTGGAGGCCAAAAAAATAAAGCAATTTGAAGGGGCTGTGCCGAAAGCTACAAATGCAGTGACAACTAGGAGTGACAGGATAGTACTTCAATTTCCTACTGATGCAGGTTTGAATTACCCGGAGAAGATATTATGGACGGTTAAACTAGCTAAAGCTCACAAGGAAATGGAGGCGCTTTTCAAGAATGGGAAAAATAGCCCTTATGTAACTGTAAAGGATCAGAAGGCACCGGACTATTTTTCATCGACTGGTTTTGATGATGGTGTTATGATAAAGCCAGTTTTTGAAAAGATGACAAAAGTTATACTGTTTGGATATCCTACTCTGCTAGATCCCGAGGATGTGATGGATACTGGTGTTTTCCGTTGGATTCGCCGAAGGACAGTAATGGTAAAAGGAAAGAAGGAAGAAAAAAATCAGCTGGTTGAATTATTCATTGGAACTGAGCCGCCCGAGAGACTCTTCTTACCAGGACTTGGATATAGAAGTTTAGAAGTGTATAAAGAAGCTCCGATAATTTGTTATAAGTGCAGTTTGTGGGGACATAAAGCTTATCAGTGTTTAAATGTTAATCGCTGCAGATTTTGCAGTAATAAACATGATTCTAGGGAGTGCGTACAGAAAATTAAAGAAAAAATTACTGTTGAAAGAAAAATGCTGTAATTGCGGTGGAATTCATAACGCAAGTGCCTGGGAGTGTCCTAAACGACCGATTTACTCTTGCAAGAGAAATGAAGACAAAGAAGCTACAAAACCAAGAGAGGCGTCGTTGGATATTCCTAAGGAGAAGGAAGAGGAAACTGGGAAAATAATGACAGTTTTAGCTGATTTCAAGAAAGAGCTGGAATCTGTCATAAAAGCGGTAGGAGAGTTAAGTGATAAGGTTAATAATTTGATGATACAAGGTAAGAGAGAAAATAGTCTGGCTAATAATTTGATGATAGAAGGAAAGAGAGATAATAGTCATGTGTCTCTAGATTAAAAAAAAAACGGCAAAAATGGCGGTGAAGTAATTTGCAATGAAATAAAGACTAGTACAACGAAGGAAATGATGGTAGATTTGAATATGTTGACTACCTATGGAAAGAAACCAAATAGTAACTTAATGAAGTCTTTGTTACGACACGTGGAAGGCCTTAAGCATAAATTAGATAATGGATCCAGAAAGTAATGTCATAAAATTAATTTCATGGAATATTAATAGTGTAAATTGTAGAATAAATGATTTGCATTCTTATGTTTGGGTTAATGAAATCGATATTATTAATTCACATGAAGTTCGTGAATATAATAATGCGGAATTATTAAAAGGTTATAAAAAAATTGAATTGCTTGCTGATGCTACAAAAAACACTAGAGGTTTGATAACTTTTGTTAAGAATAATATATCAGCAGAATTAATTGTTGCTGAAAGAATAAATGATATAGAATATGTAGTAGTTAAAATTAATATTAAAAATTGTTATTTTTTTTATTATTAACGTGTATATTCATGGTAATGGACTCCAAACTGAAGATTTTTATGACAAAATATTAAGTGATAGAGATAAAATCATTATAATGGATGATTTAAATGCAAGACATGAATTTTTTGGTAGTATTAATGGAACAAATAATATTAATGGAAAGACTTTGAAATATTTGACGGAAACAAATGATAAATTTGAATTATTAGGTAATAAAGATCCCACTCCTATTAGGAGTGGGAGATTAGATTATGCACTTATATATGATATGGGGGAAGTTGTGGGTGAGTACACTGTAATTAATGAGTTACTTAGTGATCATTTTGCTATAAGTGTAAATTTAAAATTAAGTAAAATTGAAACTGCTTTTCAGAGAAAAAGGTATAGATTTAAAAATGAAACTCACAAGAAAAAATTTATAAAGTATATTGAAAATTGGTATGAGGTATATAGATTATTGGAGGTAACTGATGAAAATGAATTCTATGAAGATTTTCTAAGAATTATAGATGAATTCTTTGATATTGTAAAAAAGGGTAAGTCACATATACCTGATTATTGTAAAGATAAATTGGTTATTGAATGGAAAAGTGTTTTAAAAAAGTGTCATAATCTATGGTTAAATAATCCAACTTCAGAAATCAAAGAAACTTTGGAAAATGTTGCAACTTTATATACAGAAATTAGAAAGGAGGCAAGAGGAAAGTATTGGAATGAACATTTAAGTAATTTATCCAAATCAAAAAATTTGTCTGTGATTTGGGATAATGTTGATAAAATTAGAGGAATTAAAAAGAAAACCTTAGTACACCCAAATCCAATAGATGAAGTGAGAAGGTTAAAAGAAAGGTGGGAATATATTGCAAGCTTTGATAGTCTGCCGCTGGATATGAGGAATTACTTAAAATGTAGAGAACATTTTTGGAAAGATCTTTTTGAACGGCAGGGGAATGTTGAGGATGATACTTGTATTCCCATAAATAGGGATGAAATATTATATGCATTAAATACAGGAAAATCTACAGCACCAGGTGAAGACGGAGTTCCATATGATATTTTGAATTGCCTCGTGATGTTAAAAAATAGCCCTATTGTTGACTTGTTTAATTTGTCATATATCAATGGGAGATTGCCAAGGGCTTGGAAAACTGCTATTATTATTCCTATTAGAAAGAGTAATGGGGGTTTTAGACCAGGTTCACTGACTTCTTGCTTTTGTAAAATGATGGAAAAGGTAATACGAAACAGGTTAGATTATAAAATTGGAGGTTTATTCTCTGAAAATTTATATGGTTTTATCAAAGGTAAATCGCCTGCTGACTGTATTATAAAGGTATTAGGTAACAATAAATCTAACTATAGGTTGTTCGTAGATTTACAGAATGCTTTTGATAAAGCAAATAAAAACATTATATTGGAAGAATTAGTTAATAAAGGAATATGAGGAAATTTGTTAAAGTGGATAAAGACTATTTGTCTGATAGAAAAGGTAAAGTGATTTTCCAGGGTGTTGAATCTGATGTGTTTGATATAAGCTTAGGTACTCCTCAAGGGGGTGTGTTAAGTCCTATACTATTTAATGTCCTAATGGATAGAATTGCAAGGTTTAATTTTGGAAATGATGTGCAAACTATTATTTATGCTGATGATATTGTTATTCAGTGTCATTACTTTTCTACTTAGCAAAATATAGTTAATCCGATTCAAGAGTTATGTATTAATTCTGGTTTAATAATCAATATTAATAAAAGTAAATATCAGTCCAGAATAGAATGTAAAACAGAGTTATGAATAATTATAAACTGCAAAAGGTACAATCTTATAAACATTTAGGATTTAATATTGGATTTAATTATAATTATGAACATATAGACTATGTAAAAAATCTGTGTATTAGTAGACTTAAAACTTTAAGAGTATTGGCAAATTGTGGAAAGGGAATTGGTATCCCATTGTTAAGAATGATATATTTGACAACCATACGGTCTATTATTGATTATTCTGCTCCACTTCTAGTGTTGTTTCCTAACAATAAGATAAGGCAATTGGATCTCATTCAAAATGAGGCATTAAGGGTTGTCTTGGGTTGCCCAAAAACAACTCGTATTGAAGTAATGAGAATGGAAACAAATATGCCCAGTGTGTTTGATAGAATAAAGGAAATAACAATGATGTGTGCAATGAGAATGATTAGGAGAGGTGAAAAGTATTTTCACAATATATATTATGGAATTGATAAATAAAAAATCAATGTATATACCAGAAAGTTACTTCAAAATCTGAAGGAGTATAATTTGACTCCGTTATGTGACTTATTTGAAGAAAAAATATCTATATGTCCTTGGAGTTTAAAATGTATATATATAGATATAGAAAATCTGGTTTATAAAAAGAGAGAGTATGATACTATTGAATTAAAGTATAATTTTTTAGAAAAAAAATAATAAATGTAAAATGATTAATTCTGTTCATATGTATTGTGATGGATCGGTTAGTGAACATGGAGCTGGATGTGGATTTATAAATTGTGTTTATGATGAAAATGGAAAATTTGAGATAAAAAAAGAGAGTTTTAAAATAGAAGGAACAAATTGTAGTACAGTTTCTGAATTATATGCAATATATGAAGGATTGAAAGCAGTTTCTGATATTAGGAAAGATATTTTTATTTTTGTAGACAGCCAAAGTGCATTAAAATCATTGAAGGCTAAAGAACCTCGTTATAAATCTGTTGTAAATAAAAGTAGAAATTTGGTTTATAATATTCATTTAAATAATAATAAAGTTGAATTTATATGAATACCTTCCCATGTAAATATATATTATAATGCTATTGCAGATAAGTTAGCTAAACTGGGGGCAGAAAAATATGAAAGTGATATTTTTGAATTAATAAGTCTTAATAATATTAAAAGTCATATAAGATAAGTTAGAAATCAAAATGAGCTATTAACTATTACGCTATTACTGGAAAAGGGAAGTAGTTGTTTATATCATTATTTGAAAATTTCTGAAGGAACAAATGTAACTTATGGAAAACGATCCACTTTGTTTGGAAGTTGGGTTATGAGATTTAGATTGGGATATAAGTATTATTGGGAATTTAATAAAGACAAAAATGTACCTTGTAAATTTTGTAAACAAGACCAAAGTCATAAGTAGTATCATTACATTATGGAATGTAAAGAATTTGATGGAATCAGAAATGATTCCATTGCAGACCTGTATGAACAAATATGTTTTGTAATTAATGATAATAGAATAACTGATTTTATTAAAAAATGTAAGGGAAACCATATTGTATTTTAAAATAGAATAACTGTCTTATTGGGAAAGGGAAGATATAGGAACACTATACTTCCCTTTTGATGCAAATTATCAATAAAATGTTTGAATTTGAATTTGAATTTGATACGGTGCACACCTCACGTTTCTAATACCAAATTCATTCATTTTCTTTTCAAAATACCTACTCGTGAAATCAGTGCCACAGTCACTCTGAATTACCTTAGGAAAACCAAATCTGGTAAAGAAACCAACTAACACTTCAACCACCTTTTCGGACCGTATACTCCTCAATGGGATAGCCTCAGGGAAGCAAGACATTCTACCAACCATACATATACCAAAGGCACTTCCCCCAATTTTGGGGGGTAGCCAACATCAACAATGAAACAAAACAAAAAAAGGGGCCCTCTACTCTCTACGTTCCTCCAGCCTAACCAGGGACTCAGCCGAGTTCAGCTGGTACTGCTAGGGTGCCACAGCCCAACCTCCCACAATATCCACCACAGATGAAGCTTCATAATGCTGAATCCCCTACTGCTGCTACCTCCGCGGTCATCTAAGGCACCGGAGGAAGCAGCAGGGCCTACCGGAACTGCGTCACAATCGCTCGCCATTCATTCATATTTCTAGCACGCTCTCTTGCCTCTCTCACATCTATCCTCCTATCACCCAGAGCTTTCTTTAAACCACCCATTCACCCAAACCTTGGCCTTCCTCTTGTACTTCTCCTATCAACTCTTGCATTCATCACCTTCTTTAGCAGACAGCTATTTTCCATTCTCTCAACATGGCCAAACCACCTCAACACATTCATATCCACTCTAGCCGCTAACTCATTTCTTACACCCGTTCTCACCCTCACCACTTCGTTCCTAACCCTATCTACTCGAGATACACCAGCCATACTCCTTAGACACTTCATCTCAAACACATTCAATTTCTGTCTCTCCATCACTTTCATTCCCCACAACTCCGATCCATACATCACAGTTGGTACAATCATTTTCTCATATAGAACTCTCTTTACATTCATGCCCAACCCTCTATTTTTCACTACTCCCTTAACTGCCCCCAACACTTTGCAACTTTCATTCACTCTCTGACGTACATCTGCTTCCACTCCACCATTTGCTGCAACAACAGACCCCAAGTACTTAAACTGATCCACCTCCTCAAGTAACTCTCCATTCAACATGACATTCAACCTTGCACCACCTTCCCTTCACGTACATCTCATAACCTTACTCTTACCCACATTAACTCTCAACTTCCTTCTCTCACACACCCTTCCAAATTCTGTCACTTGTCGGTCAAGCTTCTCTTCTGTGTCTGCTACCAGTACAGTATCATCCACAAACAACAACTGATTTACCTCCCATTCATGATCATTCTCACCTACCAGTTTTAATCCTCGTCCAAGCACTCGAGCATTCACCTCTCTCACCACTCCATCAACATACAAGTTAAACAACCACGGCGACATCACACATCTCTGTCTCAGCCCCACTCTCACCGGAAACCAATTGCTCACTTCATTTCCTATTCTAACACATGCTTTACTACCTTTGTAGAAACTTTTCACTGCTTGCAACAACCTTCCACCAACTCCATATAACCTCATCACATTCCACATTGCTTCCCTATCAACTCTATCATATGCTTTCTCCAGATCCATAAACGCAACATTCACCTCCTTACCTTTTGCTAAATATTTCTCGCATATCTGCCTAACTGTAAAAATCTGATTCATACAACCCCTACCTCTTCTAAAACCACCCTGTACTTCCAAGATTGCATTCTCTGTTTTATCCTTAATCCTATTAATCATTACTCTACCATACACTTTTCCAACTACACTCAACAAACTAATACCTCTTGAATTACAACACTCATGCACATCTCCCTTACCCTTATATAGTGGTACAATACATACACAAACCCAATCTACTGGTACCATTGACAACACAAAACACATATTAAACAATCTCACCAACCATTCAAGTACAGTCACACCCCCTTCCTTCAACATCTCAGCTTTCACACCATCCATACCAGATGCTTTTCCTACTCTCGTTTCATCTAGTGCTCTCCTCACTTCCTCTATTGTAATCTCTCTCTCATTCTCATCTCCCATCACTGGCACCTCAACACCTGGAACAGCAATTATATCTGCCTCCCTATTATCCTCAACATTCAGCAAAGTTTCAAAATATTCTGCCCACCTTTTCCTTGCCTCCTCTCCTTTTAACAACCTTCCATTTCCATCTTTCACTGTCTCTTCAATTCTTGCGCCAGCCTTCCTTACTCTCTTCACTTCTTTCCAAAACCATAGACAATATATATTCATTCCCACCGCGCGTCCGCGGCAGGGGACCCACTACGTCAATTATCACTTCCCGAAAGGGTTCGCTCACGGAGGGTATAGGAATTAAGGGAGCCTTGGGTATCTTCTGGTTAGGTTTCCCCACCAACTGGCACACATCACAAGATAATACGTGTCTCTTAATTTCCTTACGCATCCCAGGCCAAAAGAAATGTTCAGCAACCTTTTGAAAGGTTTTTCTAACCAAAATGTCCCGACAATTCCTTTTCATGTGCTAAATACATCAATTTATTCCGGTACCTTTCCGGGACAACCAATTGTCTGCACGACTCTACCTGATGGGCAGGTGCATTAGCCGACCTGCTTAACCTGTAGAGCAAGCCTCTCTCTTGGACGAATACTGGTTTCACCAAATCTTCGGGATAGCCGAGCTCTAAATTAGAAAACTCCTTACTCTGTGCCATTTTGAATGCCTTAGCGTCCCAGTTCACGTCATCCCAATTAATGATTTTCTTATTACTACAACCAGTCCTCATGTCAGTCATTCGTTTGTCTACTTGATATAAATCTAAGTCAACATCCTCGAGATCCATCTCCCGAGCTCTAGATCGGGTTACTACAGAGACAGGCTTATAAAAATTAGTTTCAATCTCATCGCCTTCACAAGTCACATTCAGGAGAGCCAAAATTGGACAT
>NC_090746.1:41641464-41668964 GCF_036898095.1 Palaemon carinicauda | reverse complement strand
CAATGAACAAAAAATCTCACCGTCTCGTAGAAAACTCATACCAAGTCGAAGAATATGATTTGAAGTTTTAAAAAGTCTTTTAAAATACCTGGCTTGCACATACAAAACATGAGGTCTTAACAGTAGCTTATTGCACATATCAGCCACATCACGACTACTTGTACATATAGGCAGCCCAACCATCTTCTTTAATGCTTTACCATAAGCTACTTCAAACCCTTTAAAAATCTGCTTTCTGAATATTTTGCCAATATTCCAAACAGATAGTCCATAATCAGGATTACAATACAAATTAAAAAGGTATAAAAACACTTCAATAGATATATTATTAAAATTTCGAAAAAGCCAATTAAGTTTAGAATAAAAATAATTTAGCCTGACTTTGACATCCGAAATATCCATTAAGTCATTTACAATGTGAAAACCTAAATATTTATAACCCTCCACTATTTCCAACTCATCATCTCCAAGAGTTACCTTCACTGGGTTTGAAGCCAAACCCGCCCTTTTGAATATCATACATTTTGTTTTATTTGTGTTTATAATAAGTTTCACCTTTTCAATTTTTCCTTTTAAATTTTCATATAATAGGCTTAGATTATCTTTGGTATCAGCCAACAAAACAATGTCATCAGCATAGGCTATGATGTTCACTTGTAATACACCCAATTTGCATCCTTTATCTATTTTTACAATTTCTTCCAAAATATGGTCAATATACAATTTGAATAGAAAAGGAGAAAGTATACCTTCCTGTCTAACACCAGTATCTATATAAAAATATTTCCCTTTATTCCCATTCCATAAAACTCGTGCTCTCTGGTATCTCAGGTAATTCATTAGAAGGAGAACAATATCTGGTGGTACATTTCTTTTAATCATTATATCACCCAACAAGAAATGATTAACAGTATCAAAAGCCCTAGAAAGGTCGATGAACAGGCCAAAAGCTTTTTCACCCATTCTTGTGTATTTGTTTATTATTTCCTTAAAAAGTAAGCATGCATCACTAGTGGAAGTTCCCTCTTTAAACCCAAACTGCAATGAATTAAAACTAATTTTTTCTTCCATAATATCTAAAAGATGCATTTCAAAGAGTTTCAAGATAAGTGACGACTGCATCACCGGACGGTAGTTCGATGATTCAGAAACATTTCCTTTTAGGTCCTTTATTGTAGGATTAATATCCCCGCCAAGTAATTCCAGAGGGAAGTAACAATGACCATAACAGGCGTTCATAAAATCACACAACAAACTCAAAAACTGATCACTACCCCTTTTCAATAAAATAGCATGAATTCCGTCATGACCAATTCCATTTTTAAGTTTTTTAATCAACCTTTTTAACGTATGTAATGATATCTTAATGTTGAATTTTCTGTTATTTATCCAATATTCATTTAATTTCAATAGTAGCTCATTTTCTGGGAGTTCATTTGAACTGTTTAAATCAAACGATAGAAATTTATTATTAAAAATCTGTATTATATTTTCTATATTATTTTCCCCAACAATTATTTCTGATTCTTTCGCTTTGTTATTCTTTTTCCCTACATCCCCCAGAATTGTTTCATATCTTTGTCCTCAAATTTTTCTTGAATCGATAAAGACCTCTCAGAAAATTCATTTCTCTTACATTCATTTAATGCCTCCTTGAATATTTTGCGACTTCCCCTCATTTGATAGAAATCTGGGCCCGCATGTATTTTTCCTGACCGCAACCACTTTAAATATTCCATTCTGGCAGTTTTGTATTTACATTTTACATTACGATTCCATCCAGGTATCACTTTATATTTACATTTTCTCTTTATTGCCCTTGAGTAAAGAGAGCTTTCCTCTTTTACAGACATTGCAAGTGCAGAGTAAAAACAATCAATTTCCCTGAGATGTTTACAATCTCTACAACTCAAAGAACAGCAGTCAAATGATGCATTACTTACAAAGCTACCCACTCTAGACATCACATTTGCTCCAATAAGACAAATTTCATTTGAAGAAAGTTTATCCCAGTCAACATAGTACCTAATTTTTCCGTCTCCAGGACCTAAATATAATGGTGTACAAGGACTTCCAGCATCAACAACCACTTCAGCTTCTACTGGCAAATGGTCCGAACCAATTGTATCATACAATACTCTGATATTCTTCACATAGGTATCATTTTCCTTTCTCCCAACTATATGGTCTAACCATTTGGTATAGCTACCCCCAAAGGACAAAAATGTGAAAGTAGAGTCATCCAGAGCACATACATCAAAACATTCAAGTTGATTATCTTTCATAAAATCCGTCAAGTGATTCCATGAGCGACCAGAAAAAGGGTCTGCATTAAAATCCCCAATAAAAAATATAGAATCATATCTAATCTCAGTTAAAATATATTCAAGGTAACTAAGTGAAGCCAAATAAGCATTCAAAGTCTCTTTTCTACAAATATCGCTTCGGATATATACATTTACAAACACAAGTAATTTTTGGTTATAAAGAACGGACATTACAATAAAATCCTTCTCTATAATAATCTTTTTGATATGAAGAGAATAGAATTTTTTCGCGTTACGAAGTATAGCGAAAAATAATTGTCCTAACGACATGTAAGCAGATCTTAAGTGTCTTGTTACTTAAGTTCAGTTGTTATGTAGGCAGTGGCCAATGAGAATTTAGTGTTGGGTGAAACGTATTCGATGTTTGAAGAGGTATTTAGGAAGTGGTCACTTTCTAGCGCACGCTAGCCCGAGCAAGTCGAATTTATTATTATTATTATCATTATTATTTATTAGTAGTACAAGAGTGAGGTTCCACCACTCAAATTTGAGTTACTCTGCATTATTGCCGTGGATACACAGGTTTCCATAGTTTTTTCAAAACTTGAGATTTTGTTTTTTATCTATGGTTTTTCCTGGGCGGCAGAGGAGGCTTTTATGTTAATTTGAAAGTTTGTTCATTTTGTTTTAAATATGCACTGCTATATCAGTACAGAAGTTTGTAGAAGTTATTAGAATGTGATGTTACATCTATATTGTTTTCTAAAAGTATGATTCATTGGAAAAATAAACCTGGCGTCAACCGGCACGGTGCGCTATAATGCAATTTAATGTTTTATTATGTTTATACCTGTAGAGAATGCGGAGTGAAGTGAGGACGAACTCTTTTTCCAAAGACAAGATAACCCACCCTCACACCTACCGGAAAAAGACTCAATAGCTTTCTCCGAATAGACTGCCGGTGACCCTATTACTTCATAATGCTCATCAATAAACTGTAAATCACCAAGTCTGTTTTCTGTAACAAATGTTTCTTGTAAAATTATAAAATCATACTGACTTACCGCAAGCTCTCTGACCAGATCAATGTTTTTCGCCAGAGAGCAACAATTATATGTGCAAAGTTTCAATGCCATGATAAATAGAAAGCAAAGGTACAAATATCAACAATGATATAAAATAAACAAATGGTTACACTAATAATATAAAAAATTTGTCTTATTGTCTCTTTTTGTAATATTTGTTTACTGTGACCCCTTCAGGCCATGACTCTTGAGTCAAATAAGCTTTCCCTTTCGTCTAAATTCACTGTTAGTTTAAAAGCTTTGCTCTCTGAACTGAAGATTTCCAGTTCTTCTATCTTAATAACATTTATATCAAAGACTTCTTTAACAAAACTTTTAATATCATTTGAGTCAACTTCCGTATCCACTCTTCCAACAAAAACATCAACAGTTTTTTTCACTCCTTTGAACGTGTGGTGACCGGTTTTTTTAACACCAGTCACTTTAAAATTTCGTTGTTTACGATTCTCAACTTGACTGTTTCTCTGAGTTTTTGCTGTAAGTTTAGGTTTATTTTTCTTTCCAACGACTGTCCAACCCTCTTCTTCACTTCTTCGACTATCTGCATCTTCTCTGTAGGCTGACAAAATCTCGTCAAGGTCTCGGCCCTGTCCAACAATTTCTGAATCAGAAGATGAACCATTTTGTCCCTCAACAAGGTTGTTTTCAGTAGAATTTGACATGTCTTTTACGTTGTTTACAGCTTCTCTTGAGTTGTTTTTGGATGGCCTAGATGCAACTGCTGAGTAAGATAAATGGGTATTATTATCTTTTTCCTCGATACAAACACTCTCGGGGAGATATCCCTCTCCACTGACCGACATCCTGAAAGATTGCACATCCTGCAATAGCTCCATCTCATCGGATAAATCATTTGCGGCTTCATTTATACCTTTGACCGCACAGCTGAATTCATTTTTAAGGTCTTTGACATCTTTCCTCACTTGTCTCACAGAATCTGCAGTATTTATTACCTCAGATCTAATATCGACAAACTTCGGTAACACTTCATTTATTTTATTTACGTCTTCCGATAATCTTAATATCAGTGGGGCAATAAATTCCATACCAATGGGAGGCATTCCTTTATAGCTCTCACACACAAATTTTATCCTCTTGTTTGAAGCAAATACCTCTTCACTGTATTCCAATACATCCTTTAAGTCTTTTCGTTTTTTCACTGGGTCCCTCCTCCAAACAAGGTCCTTATGAAGAATATTTGCAAGCTCGGATTTCGCAGTCTTGATATTTTCATGGGAATAAAAACAATCAGCTACATCCAATAAAGTTTCTTTAGTAAAATCATTTTTGGCAGAAGTTATAAAACAAAGAAGGTTGTTATGATTATTTCCTTATCCATTACATTAAACGCAACCTGCTCCAAACATAAACAAACACCACTTGTTTGTAGTTCACCATATATATATATTTATATATATATATAAATATATATGTATATATATATATATATATATATATATATATATATATATATATTTATATATATATAATATATATATATATATATATATATACATATATATATATATATATATATATATATATATATATATATATATATATATATATATATATCTACATATAAATATATATATATATATATATATATATATATATATATGTATATATATAAATATATATACATATATATATATATATATATATATATATATATATATATATATATATATATATATATGAATGGGAGTTAGGAGAGTTGATGAAAATGGCCAAAAAGATTGGACAGATTGCACTAATTACAGAGGCATCACACATATCAGTTGTCATGAAAATATATAGTATGCTTATTCTAAAAAGACGAAAGAGAAAGGTTGATGAAAAGCTGAGAGATGAACAAGCATTATAAACCTAGAAGTTGTACTGGCCAAATTTTCCATTGAAGACATGTTTTACAGTAATGTGTAGAATATAGAAATCTACTTTTTGGATGACATTTGTGGACTATGAAAAAGCCTTTCATAGTGTGCACCGACCAATTTTGTGGAGAGTCCTGCGTTATTGTGGAGTTCCTCTCATATATGTAAATTTCATTAAGTCTGTACATGAGCACAGTCAGTGCAAAGGTAATGTTAGTGGAGTCCTGTTAAATGAGTTTTTGGTAATGAGAGTTGTTTATCCTCCTCATGGATTTTTTTAATGCATAGAACAGTTAAATATGGTAGAGAAGGATTGGACTGGAATGGTAATAGGAAATTAGTGGACACAGAGTATGCTTATGATGTTCTCCTTATTAGCAGAACACCACTGGAATTACGAAGTTTGCGTACCAGAATGTATGAAATATCACACGAGGTTGGGCTCAAGATCAACAGAAGAAAGATAAAGGATGAGAATGGAATATGCAATGGAAGACGAAATATCATTGGAAGGAGAAAGGATTAATGAGGTAGAATTATTTAAATATTTTGGATCAATGATCGCTAATACAGGGTCTTTAGAATTGGAATTTAATGAAAGATTTAAAAATGCAAATCAGACAATGGCTAGGTTAAGTAAAATTAGGAAATCAAGTCGCCTGAATTTATATATAAAAATCAAGCTATATATTAGTTTAGTGAGGTCATTGTTACTGTATGAAGAGACTTTATTTATGATAAGCAACTCTTCCAGGGGAAGGACACTCCAAAATCAAACTATTGTTCTCTAGTCTTGGGTAGTGCCATAGCCTCTGTACCATGGTCTTCCACTGTCTTCGGTTACAGTTCTCTCGCCTGAGGGTACACTTGGGCTCACTATTCTGTCTAATTTCGCTTACTCTTGTTTTGTGAAAGTTTTTAGTTTATATAAAAATTATCTATTTAAAAGTTGTTACTTCTTTTTCATTGTTTCCTTTCCGCACTGAGCTATTTTCCATATTGGGGCCCATGGGCTTATAACATCCTGCTTTTCCAGCCAGGGTTGTAGCTTAGCAAGTAATAATAATAATAATAATAATAATAATAATAATATTAATAAAAATAATAATAATGAGTCGTGGTATGACAATGAAACAATATCCAACAGAAATTGTAGATTTGAGAACAGAGCCCTCAGAAGAATATTGGGAGTTAAATGGCAGGACAGGATCAAAAATTAAACTTTAAGAGAGATTACCCGAGTGCCATATGTGGATGAGATCATGGTGATGGGTAGATGGAGATGGTTTGGTCAATCTCTTCGCACTCCCCGAGAGACATTAGTTTATCAAACTTTTAATTGGGCCTCTCAAGGCACTAGAAGAGTTGGAAGACCCAGGCCTACATGGCTGAGGACTATGAAGTGGGAAGTTGGAGATGATGAATGGAAAAGTATTGATTTAAAAACTCAGGATAAAGACGATGGGGAAAATCTAACTGAGGCCCTTTGCGTCAACAGGCATTTGATGAGATGATGATGATGATGATATATATATATATATATATATATATATATATATATATATATATATATATATATATATAATCAGGTCGCTCCCCTGACACAGGGTAGCTCCAGAGAAGTAAACAAAGATGGCGAGAGGCAGTTACATGGATCTCCAACAACCTCTCCCTTAACTACACCTAACAATTATCCCGTGTAATTGGCAAAGTCATTACGAATAACGAAAACCTCAATATTCTATCAATAACCCAGCCGGGAATATTGACTACTACTTCCTTATTTCACTCACTTCAAAGTAGGCAACACCAGCCCTCATAGGGCTACTATACCCTCCCCACTCTTTGAAATTTATGATACAGTCATCGTAAGAATATGTTGATTAGGTAAAATAATCTAGTTTTTACCTGTTTTCTGTTTTAATGCTCTCCGATCTTTGAAGAGCCTTTCGTAATTGACTGCTACTGATCTAATTACCTTCCCCTTTGCCCTTCAGTGTATTTTAAACTCGTCTGAACATTTTCTATCTTCTAGGTCACATCCAAAAACACCTAATATGGCTAAAATCTGTTGCCTACACTATGCAGGAACAAAGAAAGTTTACTTCTACTTTTGTAAAATGCCATCCGAGGTAGTTATATTCCCCATTCCTTCTTTCATGTTGCTAGTTCGCAAGGTAATAGGTTAACCAGGGCACCAGCCACCAGAGGACTCACTACCTCTAAAGTGTTATTGGGTTCTCTGATTAGCCAGACAATGCTACATTGGATCCCTCTCTCTGGTTACGCCTCATTTATCCATTACCTACATATACAACGGATAGTCTAGCACATTTTTTCCACATTCTCTTCTGTTTTCATACACCTGACAACACTGAGATTACCAAACAATTCTTCTTCACAAAAGAGGTTAACTACTGCAATGTGACTGTTCAGTGGCTACGTTTCTCTTGGTAAGGCAGAAGCGACCTTTTAGCTATGGTAAGCAGCTCTTCTAGGAGAAGGACACTCCTAAATCAAATAATTGTTCTCTAGTTTTGGGTAGTGCTATAACTTCTTTACCATGGTATTTCACTGTTCTTTTACTTAAGGGTACTCTCAGGCACACTATTCTTTCTTATTTCTCTTCCTCTTCTTTTTTGTTTCTTTTTTTTTTAAGCTTTTACAGTTTACTTGCAGAGATACCCGGAGATGCCTGGGTGTAGGATTTAAAACCAATGTCAGTTAATGCAACTGGTAGATTCTTGTAGGTTATCTTTTTGATGACTCACTCTGAACCACTTGTTCTTTTAACTCCTAGATACTCTTATCACCCAAAAAATTCATTTATGGGAACTGCAACTGTATAAATGAAATATTTCCTATGTTAAGTTGGAGATGATATTTGTAGCGAAGGTAGCATAACTTTCCCTCGATTGCTAAATAATCCAGGAGGTTCATTCTTGCTTTTCAGAGCACCACAGTGATAAAATTTTTGTGTCATCAAGCCAATTTGTACTATCTCTTCTGTTTCATACCGATGTTCTGCATTAAATGGGTGTGCTTGAAACTTTCGCACACTTGACTATCAATATTAATTGGTCTTAAGTCGATTTATTAATTTATTTCTTTATCCTGGTTTCTTAGTGCTGCAATTCTTTTATTGATTATTTCCAAGGCGAGAAATTTTTTGGTCGTCGTCTTCACCACATGTAGCTCCCCTTTCATTGACATTAATGCTCCCTCTATCTGAATAATTAAGAAGGTGAGGGTTATGCCCCCCCCCCCCCCCCGACCCCCGTAGCTCTCTTAAGGGGCACTTAGAGATTTCAGACCACCTCCATTGTATTTTTTCATTATTTTTTTTTCATAAGAACACACTTAGATTTTACATAGAATCGTATATATTTAAGGTTCAAAGTTGATGGGGTTCTGCCCACCATAGCTACCTTAAGAGGGTACTGAGAGAATCGGGATTACTTCTATTGACTTCCCAGGAAAATCTTTCATAAGAATAAATTTTTAGTCTTTATGTAGAATTTGATATATCTGCAGTGGGGTATTTTGCCCCCATAGCTCCCTTAAGGGAACAGTTAGTGATTGGAGACCACTTGCATTACCTTCCTCAAAGATTTATATAGGGATTCCCTATCCTCTCTTTCTATAGGGAATGCACATATAGACATTGCTTGTATATATATATATATATATATATATATATATATATATATATATATATATATATATATATATATATATATGTATATATATCTTCATCATCATCTCCTCCTACGCCTATTGATGCAAAGAGCCTCGGTTAGATTTCACTAGTCTTTTCTATCTTGAGTTTTTAATTCAATACTTCTCCGTTCATCATCTACTACTTCGTGCTTCATAGTCCTAAGCCATGTAGGCCTGGATCTTCCACCTCTTCTTGCGCCTTGTGGAGCCCAGCTGAATGTTTGGTGAACTAATCTCTCTTGGGAGTACGAAGAGCATGCCCAAACCATCTACATCTACACCTCATCATGATCTCATCCACATATGGTACTCAAGTAATCTCTCTTATAGTTTCATTTCTAATCCTGTCCTGCTATTTAACTCCCAATATCCTTCTCAGGGCTTTGTCCTCAAATCTACTAAATCTATGGGAGATTGTTTCATTATCATACCATGACTCGTGTCCATAGAATAACACTGGTCTCATTAAAATGATATATAGTTAGATCTTTATATGTAAATACAGGCAATTTGATTTCCAAATTTTACTTAACCTAGCCATTGTCTAATTTGCTTTTTTTAATCTTTCACTAAACTCTAACTCTAAAGATGCTGTATTGGAGATCATAGTTCCTAAGTACTTGAATGATTCTATCTAATTAATCCTTTATCCTTCCAAAGATATTTCTTCTTCCATTGCACACTCTGTTTTCAGCATCTTGTCTTTTTTCTATTTACCTTCAGCCCAACCTTGCGTGATATTTCATGCATTCTGGTAAGCAAGCTTTGCAAATCCTGTGGTGTTCTGCTAACAAGGACAGCATCATCAGCATACTCTAGGTCTGTTAGATTCCTATCACCACTCCAGTCCAATCCCTCTCCACCATATCTGCCTGTTCTATGGATTACAAGATCTATGAGGAGGATAAACAACATAGGAGACAACACATTCCCTTGGAGTACTCAGCTGTTCGCTGGAAATTCATTTGATATGACTCCATTAACATTAACTTTGCACTTGCTATATTTATGAAAAACTTAATAAAATCTACATATTTAAGAAGAATTCATAATAATGCAGGACTCTCCATAAAATTGGCTGGTCCACACTATGCAAGGCTTTTTCATAGTCCACACATGCGATCAAAAGGGGATTTTTATATTCTACGCAGCGCCGCATAGTCTCATAATGAAAATTTGGTCAGTGCAACTTCTACCTTTTCGAAATTCTGATTGTTCATCTCTCAGATTTTCATCAATCTGTCTCTCCAGTCTCATTAGAACAACCATACTAAATATTTTCATAACAACTGTCGTAAGCCATTTTACTAGCACTTCTACCTCCTATTCATCAGGTTTTGTCTCTTCATGCCTCATTCTGCTAAATAATCTTGTAAGTAGTCTGGGAGTCACGTCATTTTCGGCCAGTATCATTTCGACAGTTATTCCATCGTATCCTGGGGCTTTCCATCCCTTTAGATTTTTTAGGATAGCTTCGACTTCAAACACACTGAATTCATTCATGGGTATATCAAGGTCTTCATATCTCCTATTCATAACTTCACTAAAGTGCTCCACCCATCGTTGTCTTTCTTCATCTTCTGTTGCTATAATAGAGCTATCTCTCTTTTTGATGGGTATATGCTTTTTCTTCTTTACCCCAGTCGAAATTTCCTTAATAATTCTATGATAATTTTTTACTCTACATACACTCCATGAATTGATAGCTGTGTCAGCCTCATCTGCTTTATTGTCTAGATATTTTCTCCAGTCATTCCTGGCTTTTCTTTTAACCTCACTTGGTCACAACTAGAATAAAACTTCTAGAATATTGTGTAATGCTGAGCCTCATGATGGAGAAGGCCTTACTATTAGAATTAATTGTGGGCCTAGTAAAACGAATAGGATGGAACTATCCAGGAAGATCTGAACGTAAAGGATGGTCAGAGTTATGAAAAATCTTGTACAACATACAAAATTAACTTAATGAATGACGGTGCCAAAGATTGATATCTAGATCAGGGATAAGAAATTTAATAGACCGCGAGTTTCTGTCCAACAAATTAAGATGATAATCAACAGCTGAAGACCAGACAGGAGAACAATACTCGAAACAAAGTATAATGAAAGAATTAAAACACTTCATCAGAATAGATTGATCACCGAAAATCTTAAAAGACTTTCTCAATAAGCCAATTTTTTGTGCGATTAAAGGAGACACAGATCTAATGTGTTTCTCAAAAGTAAATTTGCTGTCGAAAAAAAAAAAAACTTAAAATTTCAAGAGTCATACAAAGTTAAAGAAACATTATTAATGTTAAGATCCGGATGCTGAAGAGCCACTGTCCTCGACATACTTACAATCATACTTTGAGTTTTGTTAGGATTCAACTTCATACCCCATAATTTGCACCTTGCACAAATTTTAGCTAGATCTCTATCAAGGGATTCAGCAACCACAGATCTACATTCAGGAGATGGAATTGATGCAAAGAGAGTAGCATCATCTGCATATGCAACAAGCTTGTTTTCTAGGCCAAACCACATGTAATGTGTATATAGTATGAAAAGTAACGGGCCAAGAACACTACTAACATTCCTATACGCCCCCTTGTGCTCATCAACAATAACTCTGAGATCTATTGCTTAAAAATTAATATTAATGCTAAGAAACGACCCACCCACTCCAAACTGTTTGAATTTGAACACAAGGGCCTCATGATTAACACGGTCAAAGGCAGCACTAACATCAAGGCCAATCATACAAATTTCCTGACCACAATCAAGGGATTTCTGTACAGCATTGGAGATTGTAAAAAGGCCATCAAATGCTCCTTAACCTTTACGAAAACCTAATTGCAGAAGACGTTCAAAAACTTTATATAATATGGATTTTATGAAAATTGGGTGGTAATCAGTTGGACTTACGCTACCAAAAACACATTCACATAGTGAAAGCTAAAAAGCTCCTCTTTTTGCTAACTTGCGCAAAATAACAGGTAACTTTGGAGCAAAGAAATCTGCACTCTTTATGAAAAACAAAGGAAAAATACCATTTAGGTCTACACATCCATAAGCATCAAGGTCCATCAGGAGAGCTTCAATTTCAAGAGATCAAAAAGCTAAACTAGTCAGTTTAGCCTCAGGAAAAGAGGAATGGGGAATTTCGAGTTTGTCATTACTCTGTTTACTGTCAAACACATCAGCAAAAAGGGTTGCCTTATCCTTTGGGCAGTGAGTGACTGAGCCATCTGGTTTAAGTAAAGGAAGAACTATTGTATCTACACCAAAGAGTGCAGATTTAAGGGTAGCTCACCACTTATGTTCCTGGGTTATACTAGAAAGGGTTTCTTTTATGGTTAAATTGTAATCTAAGGGACAAAGAAATACAGCAGTGTAAATGTTCTTTAGTTACATATACAGTGCACCACAACTCCATTCTGAGACCAAGGTGTTAGCATTATATGAATATTCACCTCCTTGTAGTAGGTCAACCAAAACCTGTGTACCTATGTGGAGGTTATAGAACATAACTGAGGGTTAATACCAATGAAAACCTTTCCTTCTTATCAAATATGACAGAAAATCCCACTGAATTATGAGAGGACAGACAACAATGAATTAAGGGTAATAGGTGACTGGTTTAAAGCGGCTTCATACGGTGGTTTATGAATTGAAATTTAGCTAAATCTTCTTTAACATTGGTATAGAAAACCATTAAATCTAAAAATAATAATTTCTGTGCATCTTCAATAATTATCTTATGGAGGCATAAATATCAAAACTGTAATCAAGCACAAAATATGTGCAATTAAAGGATTTCGATGTTCGCAGAAATGATAAAGCATCCTCTATAAAAACACGTATATAGATTTTATATTTGGAATCGGGCCCTTTAGACATTAATTAAACTCTTCAAATCAATCTTCGCCGAAGTATTCATGTAAACAATATCAATAAGCCTTTCTATAAAAGAGACTGAAAGAAAACAAGTAACAATTTATGAATCATAATAATTATCAATGGCATTTCTTAATATGGTATTATCTTTCAAATTAAGCTAAGTAACGTTTTTGAAGTATATTGACAATCTTTCAAAGGTTGAGGTGAATGTAAAGAGCATTCAAAAGCCTTAATGGGTGCCTAGGGCCATTCACTGAATGGATCTAAGCATAGGTGTATTTCAAAGGTCTACATTCTAGTTAGACAGTGTAGTCTACGGCAGCAACAGTTAGTTACTAATATAGATGCCAAGGGTGATGGAGTGATGAAGGAATCCAATCAAAATAAAGATAATTTCTTTACATGTGTAGGGCTCAAGGAAATAAATCATTAGTATGAATATTGCCACATAGCTCAAGCTATGATTTAATTTGGATTTAGTTTTATGGATTTAGGCCCAATATATATATATTATATATATATATATATATATATATATATATATATATATATATATATATATATATATATATATATATATATATATATATATATATATATATATGATATATATATATATATATATATATATATATATATATATATATATATATATATATATATATATATATATCATGGGGGTCCCTAAGTAGGTATCGAGTGAAACATAGACTGATTTCATAATTTACTTCTGAGGCGAGTCACTGGAAAATTATCATAATATAAGTATTCGTAGCGACAATTCTGCGCTCAATTAAAGAATATATCTAAAGAAAATTAAATTCAATAATTCCTTATTGGAAACAAATTCCTTTGTATTCGATTTTCCTTCGAAATATACGTATTCCAGAATCTTCTCAAATAAAGACCTATGATATGATAAAACTATATAACAAAATAACTTCATGACACTAGTCACGTAAATCCCTTAATTGCAATATAGTCAGTTTCTAAGTCAATAACACTTTTAAAATGATTGACTTTGTGGAATCTATAAGAAATATGCATTATGCATTATTAGGCACTTCCAGGAATTAAAATGTCGTGAGCGAATTCCACCTAATAAGTATCCAATCTGCAGCACGTTTTACCTTAGTCTAATCCATTACGACCGCTAGCATCCATCATTAAATTGTAAAGATCTCTTAAATAATATCTTTGTACTTACCTAACTGTTTGCTTTCCAGCTGTAAGGACCGTCCGTCTCAATTCCCTCATAGTTAGCTGGCAAGTTCCTAATGGGAGAATGCTATTGTTAAATCAGGCATGCGGCCCCTAACAATACTTGTAATGAGTCTATATTTCATCATATCAACTGCTCTATTGAACTATTGTTATTTAAACAGCAACTAAGTATCCGATTTGTAGAACGTTTTACCTTGGTCTAACCCATTACAACCGCTAGCTTCCTTCATAAAATTGTAAAGATCTCTTAAATAATATCTTTTTACTTACCAAATTGTTTGCCTTCCAACTGTAAGGACCGTCCGTCTCAATTCCCTCATGGTTAGCTGGCGAGTTCCTAAAGGGCGAATGCCATTGTTAAATCAGGCTCGCGACCCATAACAATGCTTGTCATGGGTCCATATCTTATCATATCAACTGCTCTATTGAACTATTGTTATTTAAACAGCAACCTTTACAACTCTTAAGTTTATAAATCTCAGTACAATGGGATGCTTAGCTTATAATTTCATTTAAAGGTCCTCCAATGTGTAATTTCCCCACTCAAGAACGTCTGCTCTCTGTGGCGCTATTATTCGAAAGACCGACCTTTCCTTACTCCTGCAATTGACCAGACAGCGGGATAAAACAAACAGAGGGTTCTTTTTTGCTCATCACAAAGAAAAAGGAAATAGGTAAAGCATCCCACATTATTAAGTGTCCCCAAAGGAAACTTGATCATTTGTAGTTTTCTTATGATGTGACAAAGCATAAGCTTATATTAAGGGACCCAAAATTTAGTTGTAAACTTTTTTATTTAACCGCAAAAATGGCAGTTTTGGTGACGGCGCCGGGAACAGTTATTTACTGTCGCGTAGAGAAAAGGCATGAAATCTTCTTGCGTCAACCCCACCCCTTTGAAACATCTTGAGCACAAGGGGGTTCAACACCTATTTCTTAGTAATGTCCACTATATCCTTCTCTTCCTCTAAAATTAAAACGAGCTCGGACAGAGGTCCATCCTATTCCTTGCCCCCCATTCTCACAGTCATCATCCTAACCAATCTATCTTTCCCTAGTTTATTCTGAACTACGTGAACCAATGGCCAAGGGCAGTGTGCTTCATTCTCCTTGACCATAAGGAGTACGTCTTCTACCCTGACGTTTTCTTGCTCTTTGAACGACTTCTGTAACTGTTGTAACCCGGACAGGTATTCCCTTTTCCAACGGCCCCTGAACTGCTCAGCCATATGCTAGACCTGCTCCCATCTCTGCCTAGAGTAGCTACCTATTGCAATGTCGCACCTTACGAGTGAATATCCCATGTTTAAAAGCTTTTTTTTTGTGTGAGTGGAGCTGGGTGACGATGGTAAGGGGCCTACTATTAACCGCTGCCTCCACCTCACAAAAGAGTGTGCACAGTCCTTCATAATACAATTGCTGTGTCCCCAAGACTATGTCTCGGACCCACAGTACCTCTCACCTGTTCCCATGCTCTTCCAAAATGCAAGGCGCCGGGAGGATTGAAAATAAAGTCCACCCCACACTTGAGCAACTCCTTTTGCACCTTGTTTCCTGCCAAGAACTTGTAACTGGATTCGGGAATCTTCTGCAATCCCACAATATTAGAGCCGTAGTCGCATCTATAATTTTGACCTGACGACAACGAGCCAAAAACCTTCTGAAGGCACTAATGAACGAGTCTGATTTGAGATTTCAGGTGACCTCCAAGTGTAAGGCCCTCATGTTCAAGCAAATGAATAAAACTCCCCAATCCTTTATCTGCTCTCTGCTTCTCTTTATAAAGAATGACCAAAAAAGGTCCAACCCAGTGTGATAAAATGGTGGTTTCCCTAACTCCACATGATCAGATGGTAGATCGGCCATTAGCTGCTCAATAACCTTTCCACATGCCTTGCAATACATGATGAATCATCCCAGCTCGGGCCTCACCACTGCATTGCCATTAACTACCCAAAATTTCTCCCTCGTTAGACTTAGAACAAAATTTTGCAATGCTCGGAGATAAGCAGGCCCCAAACAAGTGGACCACCATCCTTCACGCTTTGGGTTTTTCGTCGAAACTATTTTCCCATCAAGAGAACCTGAGTTAGTCCCACTGATGTTTTAGTACCCGTACCTGGTAAAACATTGTACTTATATCTCCTGTATAAGCAAATAGACCTCCCTTAAACTTAACCAACACACCCATCAAGGAGTTCATGATATCAGATCCCTGCAAAAGTAGGTCGTTCAACGATGTACCTCCACCTTCTTTGCACAGTCAAATACAACACGGACCCTGTCTGGCTTTTCTGGATGTTGCACACCAAAATGAGGGATATACCGCACATTCTCTTTGCTGTCTGCGGTCACTCGTTTAGCATATCCCTTTTGTAGCATCTTGGTCATGAAGGCACTATACTGCTTTGCGTGGGCGCCATCCTTCACTGGCTTCTTACAAAGGCTGTGCATACGGCGCAATGCAATGTCCCTTGTTTCTAGCAAGGGTCCAAGATTGTCCTGCAGAGGCAATGGCACCTTGTAAGTCTCCGCTACAGTTCTACCCCCTTCTCTATTATCTCTAGCCATTCCCCATCCTCTGCAGACTTTTCCCTTTTGGGAGATGACACATCGTCATAATCGCGATTACAATTTTCAAGTAGTATACGGTCTAACTCCAGACGCTTGCTTGTCACTTGGATCCTATTTACATTCTCTTGATACCCTTTGTCCTTTGCCCCATATAATACGAAGCCCAATAATGTTCATATGGCATGTGGTTCATGGAGGTGTGTTGAGTTAATAACTTCCCTCGGCTCGAGTAAGGGAGGAACATTGTTCTCAATTAATGACCCAACGATGTCATCTGGGATGTCAATTTCTCGTAAATGTGGCCAGCGTCCCAGATCTCCAGCCATGACCACATCACACTCATCAATTGGTATGCGAGAGGCACTTAACACCAGAGGGAGTGTAATGTAAGTTTTACCCTCATAGCCCAATACTGACAATCTTGAGACTAGGCTACATGCAATTTCCCTTTTCCGTTGATGGTTTCAACAATCACCTTAATGCCCTGCCTTTCAGTGCACCCTGGGGTCTGCATGAGGGCTTCCGAGAAAAAGCATGTAAAACTCCCATTGCCCAAGAAAGCCCTTGTCACAACCTCTCTTCCTTCCCTTGACCTAATCCTTATCGGCACAAATGACATCCCTTTACCAATTCTACCCCCTCTAACTGCCCTAAACATAGCAATTTTTTCCTATGTATCTTCCTCCTGAACCACTAAGCCCCTATTTGAGTGCTCTGATTCTACCACTTCTACTTACTGGTGTCGGTGCACCAGAGTTGGATAGTTTCCGTTACATATGTTGCGCCTTTTCCTGTTTCTGCAATACTGAGACCTACTGTATGACCACTTCTCAGACAGCCAGAACAGAGCCTCCACTCCCTTATGGTTCCCAGTTTATCCTCGGGTCCCATTTTAGATATTTGGGCGAACTCATCCACCATATATAGTGCCTTACAGTACCAACATGAAAGCGTGGCAATTTTTTTACATGAAACCTTCCTTGCCTTATTTAAACTCTTAGCCTTGCTTTGTGCTGTTCCTTCTCCTAACCTTCTGCCACTCTTGAATAGGTGGCGCCCAAACAAAGTATTTTTCAAGACCATAGCCTCCCCTTCGGTAAAGCTAAGTAAATCATGAAACAATACAGTGGTCTTTTTTTTCACTAATCATCTTGTCAGCAACTCTACACCATCGATCCCATACACTAGAGGTGAATTTGCTCAGGATTACCCTCATCGCTTTTGGGTTTTGTAATTTGGCAACACCAAAGAGGCGCACAAAACTGCGTTTCTGCAGGTTTTTATTGCCACTGAGTGCTCGTCGTACTCTCCCGTGTTATTTTCCCTTATATCTTTCCATCTAATCTCCTTATCCACAAATGCATGAGCTATTTGTTCAAGGTCACCATATCATTCCTCCAAGAACCTCCTTGCCTGCTTATAGGCCTCTGAAGCTTCTAAGTGGAGGCAAGCTGCCACTATCTCATTTGGCCTGCCTGTCGTGTATAAATCCAAAAACCTCAGCCTTCCTTATCATTCGTCAACTGGCTACCAAACACATCATCGAATGAGTGGATGAACCTAAAATACTTTATATTGTACCAACCGTGTGTCACACGATCGTACATAATTCATTTTGTATATATTATGCTTGTATCTTCGCTCTTCCCTCGCACTAAAATGAACCAGAATAAACATGTCTGCGTTTTTCCTCTGTAACATTGTCTGTTTTTCGAACATGAAATTTCCTGTTGCCTTCAGGTTTTGTATACAAAGGGGTGTGTTTTATAATAAATTACTCAGTTGCTTTCAACATGCCTTTAAGTCACAACCTTCTCTCGGCCCGTCACATTGGTGACCCCGGAAGTCGACTCGCTCGCACCGCCTTCTACCCCCACCCTCCTCGCCCCTCCATCGTTGGTACTATGGCGGACTGTACGGAAGTTGGCCCTGCGGCTGCCCCATTGAAACTTTCATCATTTGCCAGCGGAGAGGCGTTTGCTTGGTTTCAGCGCGCAGAAGTCCAGTTTCGCATCAAGGGCGTGACTCGCTCAACCAACAAAGCAGATTATGTTCTCGGGGCGATACCCGAGGACACATTCCCGGAAATATCCGACTGGCTTTGTGAACAAGGAGACACCCAAATAGCGTATGACGCCCTCAAAACATACCTTCTGTAGCAGTACTCGCCGTCGCCAGCCGCCCGTATAGCAAAGCTTTTTCAGCTCTCGCAACAACCGTTGGGGGACCAAAGGGCTTCGCTCACCCTCAGGGAAATGACCAGTATCGCCCGCCTTCAACCTGCCGACGGCTCTCCTCGTGAGGTCAACCTATTTCGTCCCCTTTGGATACACCGTTTACCCGGACCTATACGCACTGCCATACCCGATGTCGATAGTTTACCCATAAAGAACTTGATGACCAAAGCCGACGCCCTTATGGACAGCCACTTCAAGACCTCCGGAAGTACCCTGACGAAGAGGATGCGTATTCAACGTCAACCGAAACTGACATGAATGCCGTAGGACATACACGCCTACCCCGTAATGTGCCGAAGCGGCGACAAAGCCACCCACCACCCACCAATCGCTCGCGCCCCAACAAACGACTTCTACAGCCACTTACTACCTTCATCCGCCGCAGTTTTGCTACTACCACTTCAGATTCAGGGCAACCGCGAAGAAATGTGCCGAGGATTGTCAGTGGCCAAAAAACGTGTAAGTAGGACATCGCTCGTGGCGGTGGCCTCCCGTATTTCTAATCTTTTCTTTTTACATGATGCAGGAACGGGCGTGTGATTTTTGGTAGACACGGGTGCTTGTCATTCTCTATTGACAAGGGAACTCTTCAAGACACGACGTAATCTGTCTACATCTGCCGACGTCCGCTTGGTAGCTTCCAACGGATCTGCGATACCTACCTACGGTTACGAAAACATCACATTATCGTTCGGAAATGGTAAATTCAATTGGAAGTTCTCGTTGCTGACGTCACATTGCCAATCCTCGGTGCGGATTTCCTCACTCATTTCCAACTTCTGGTCGATGTCGCCCACCGACGATTGGTCAACGCAGACTCGTACTTGTCGACACCTCTTCAACCCGCCCCCTCTAACCTCGCTCTCCACATCAGAGCACCTACGGATGCCTACGGCCACCTCCTCACGTCGTACCCGGAAGTTTTCCGTCCAGAACTTCGCCAAACGCCCACGGTTCCTGCCAAGCACGGTATTTATCACCATATCAAGACGACGGGACCCCCAGTCTTCGCAAAATTCAGATGTCTGGCACCGGAACGATTGGCAGCCGCCACACAGACGTTTGCCGATATGGAGGAAATCGGCCTTTGGCAAAAGGCCTCCAGCCCATGGTCGTCACCCTTACATATCTTTCTGAAGAAAGACGGCTCCCTCCGTCCGTGCAGTGATTACAGGTGCCTGAACATGCAAACAGTACTGGATCACTACCCTCTCCCAAACATTGCCGACGTGACCTCCTACCTGCACAAAGCGAAGGTTTTCTCTACGCTCGACCTCCTGAAGGGGTATTATCAGGTGCCTATGAACCCAGAAGCCATCCCCAAGACAGCCATCACCACTCCGTTTGGTACATACACCTTCAATTACTCCTGTTTTGGCCTTCGTAATGCTGGGGCCACGTTTCAACGTCTCATGGATGGCATCTTAGGGGACCTCCCTTTCTGTGTATGTTATGTGGACGACATACTTGTGTTCTCCTCCTCAAAACCGGAACACCTCCGTCACCTGCGCATTGTGCTCGACCACCTGCAACAAGACGGCCTTGAAGTCCGGTACGACAAGTGTACCTTTGGCGCCAACGAAGTGTCGTTCTTAGGGCACCGCATCACTCCTGAAGGAGTCCATCCCCTCCCTGAGAAGGTAGCAGCCGTTCAGAACTTCCCCGCGCCCTCAACCGTCAAAGCTTTGCAAGAATTGTTGGGCATGATCAACTATTATCACCGTTTTTTTGCCAGCCATTGCCGCCACTCTTGCTCCCCTCCACGTCTCTCTCAAGACAAGCCAAAGGACCTGAAGTGGGGTCCCCTTAAAGAAGCAGCCTTCTGCAATGCAAAGAAGGCCCTATCAACTGCTGTAGTTCTCACTTTTCCTATCCCACATGCCCCTCTCCTTCTCTCCACCGATGCCAGCGACAACGCTATTGGAGCAGTACTCGAGCAGGTGGTCAACGGCTCGCCCCGCCCATTGGCCTTCTTCACCAGAAAACTGTCCAAGGCAGAATCAGGTTATTCTACCTTCGATCGAAAAATTGCTGGCGGTGCACTTGGCTGTCCGTCACTTACGCCATTTCTTAGAAGGTACGCCCTTCGTCATTCGCATAGACCACATGCCTCTGGTGCACGCCTTTACTCAACAGTCTGGTGCCTGGTCCACCCGGCAACGCCGACTTCTCTCCGCCGTGGCTGAATATAATTGCACCCTTCAATACGTCCCTGGGAAAATGAATCCCGTTGCCCATGCCCTGTCAAGAAACACGTTGGCTGCCGTTCAACTGGGATTGGATTACAATGCCTTGGCTGAAGCCCAACGACAGGATCCTTAGTATCAAGCATGTAGGACATCCTGCACGTCCCTACATTGGGAAGACTTCCCCCTATAAGACTCCAACACCACCCTCCTCTGTGACGCCAGTACTGGTAGACTGCGACCTTGGATTCCTGCTCCCATGCGCCGGCAGGTGTTTTATTTCATTCACGGCCTTTCACATCCCTTGTGCCGTTCTACTGCACAGCTGCTGAAAGCAAAGTTCATTTGGCACGGCATTTATAAGGATGCTAAGGATTGGGTCCGCGCCTGTACTTCAGGCCAAACTTCCAAAGTATATCGACATACGGATTCAGGAGTGGGCACCTTCCCTCAACCTCAGCGTCGTTTCGCACACATTCACGTCGACGTTGTAGGCCCCCTATCCACATCACAAGGACATCGTTACCTGTTTACCGTCATCGACCACTCCACTCGTTGGCAGGAAGCCATTCCCATGGAAACTGCAACGTCCGCCGCATGTACGTCTGCCTTACTCTCTGGATGGATTTCAAGATTTGGTATCCCTGAGCATATTACTTCTGACAGGGGAACCACTTTCACTTCTCAATTGTGGACATCATTAGCGAATCTCCTGGGCATCACCCTACATCAGACAATGGCCTACAACCCCGCTGCCAATGGAATGGTTGAACGTTTTCATCGTACCCTCAAAGCAGCTTTGATGTCCCGCTGCAAGGATTGCAACTGGTTTACTCATCTTCCCTGGGTCCTCCTGGGACTAAGGACCACTCCTAAAGATGCCCTCAACGTCTCAGCAGCTGAAATGGTGTATGGCGACCCGTTGGTCGTCCCTGCCGAATTTTTTCCTTCTACTACCTCCTCTGACGATCTCCAGCGCATACGTCACGTCGTGGGAAAATTTACTCCATGGTGCCAGACTTACAAGCCCCCAGCGAAGCATCACATACCAACAGACTTGCACTCTGCAACTCACGTCTTCCTGCGCAACAACACTAGCAAGCCACCGCTAACGCCCCCTTACACGGGCCCTTTCCTTGTGATCAGACGCAGTCCAACATTCCTACTAAGCATTCGTGGCAAAGAAGACTAGGTCTCCATTGATCGTCTAAAACCTGCTTATCTTCTGCCAGATGACCCGCCTACAGTTCGCCTCTGTAGATCAGGGCGCCCTATTTAACATGTACAGTATGTCATTTTCAGGGGGGGTGCCATGTACCAACCGCGTGTCACACTATCGTACATAATTCATTTTGTATATATTATGCTTGTATCTTCGCTCTTCCCTCGTACTAAAAAGAACCAGAATAAACATGTCTGCGTTTTTCCTCTGTAACATTGTCTGTTTTTCGAACATGAAATTTCCTGCTGCCTTGAGGTTTTGTATATAAAGGAGAGTGTTCTATAATAAATTACTCAGTTGCTTTCAACCTGCCTTTGAGTCACAACCTTCTCTCGGCCCGTCACAATATGATCTCCATCAAACTTACCTATACCCTGCTTGGGCATCAAACTTTTAAGGCTGCAATAGATTAATGCCTGCATAACTTCCTTATTTCTCAAGTCCCTTTGGTCATCCCCGCCTGAATTAGAATATCCACCCAAGCTAACTTCGGGCGCTACTGCACCCAAACTCATGTGTCACTCACTCCTGCGTATGCCAGGGTCTGTGGGCTCCCTTATCCTAGGGACACGAGTTACCTATCTATCATTTCTATTAAATTGTTGTAAAACCTTCTGTTCTGTTTCCACCTCAGCTAACTCTGCCTCCAATCTGAGCTTCTCCCTCTTACATCTTAGCACTGCTTCCTCTTGCTCTATAGCCTGCCGTTCATCCAGTCTCAATAATTTTGCTGCCAACCTGGCCCTAGAAGGGCTAACAATACACCCCTGCTCCCCTTAGAGCTCGTGCTCAACTGTTTAGATCTCCCTGAGGCAACAGATTACCTACCAATGACTGATGCACTATCGGCCAAATTTAAATGTTCCTCTTCCGTGGGCTCCCCAGTGTACTCCCCTACCTTGTGGCCCTGATTACCCTTACTATACTGCCTAACTTTAGGTACCCACAAATACACCTGTATCTCTATGCCATCCTTCTCTAGGGACTCAGATGTTGACACAATTCAGGCTGGTTTGAGAGGCCTCTGGCTTCCAATTCCACCCTCAATTGCGCAACTTTAAGGGTCTCCATTTTCCTAGATTCCGTTCTGACCCCTTCCTATGAGCTTACAAAATTCCTTAGTTGAATCGTAGCTGACCTAACAAATGAGTTGCCAAGAACCTGCACTACTCAATAAAGACTACTACCAGTACCTATGTTACGACGTCATAAAGATCCTTCAAGCCTAGAGAGCAACTCCTAAATGTATCAATGTCTTATGTCCCAGACCTCAAGTGCCCCTCATTGTTATACCTAAGGACTTATACCATACTGCATGCGGCAAACAGACATGTGATTTCGGTTCATCAATAACATAAAATATTAATGACATAAGTCATACATTAATTTCGCTCACGAACATTTAATGTCTTCTTACATCCTGTCCTTCTGAAAAATCTGTCACTTATGTGGATGAAAAATCTGTCACTCATGCGGACAACAACAAACACCTTAAACTTGAGCAGAAATCATTTAATTGTACCTATTGTTTGGCATAATAGATTTTTTAACGCCAACTTAGCTCTCTTCTTAGTTGCAGGATGTTGGCAGACTTCTCCTTGTCCTTTTGCTCGGCTTTCCAACGGGGAACAATGGGGTTCGTGACTGTAGCGGTCCCGGAGTGGGTATGGAGTGAAACATCAACTAGTTGAATAATTTACTTTTGAGTCGAGTCACTGGAAAATTAACATAACAAATATTCCAATATTCCTAGTGAAAATTCTCCCCTTAATTAAAGAACGTATGTTAAGAAAATAATTATCTTCATCAAACTCAATAATGCCTTATTGGAAACAAACCTCTTTGCTATAATTCCAGTAAGTTATAATTCCTTTGTATTCTATTTTCCTTCTTAATATACACATTCCAGAAACATCTCAAATAAAGACCTATGATATGATGATATGATAAAACTAAATTACACAATAACTTCATAACACTAGGGAGGCGTCCCTTAGTTACAATATAGTAAAATTCTCAATCATTAACATATTCAAAATAACTGACTGTACGTGGAATCTTTAAGAAATATGCATAATGCAATACTAGGCCCTTCAACGAATTAAAATGTTGTGAGCGAATTCTACTAAATAGTTATCCGATCCGTAGCCAGTTTTACCCTGGTCTAACCCATTAAAACTGCTAGCTTCCTTCATAAAATTGTAAAGATCTCTTGAATAATATCTTTTTACTTACCGAACCGTTTGCCTTCCCACTGTAAGGACCGTCCATCTCAATTCCCTCATGGTCTGCTGGGTAGTTCCTGAAGGGCAAACGCCATCGTTAAATCAGGCACACGACCCATAACAATACTTGTCATGAGTCTATATTTTATCATATTAACTGCTCTATTGAACTATTGTTATTTAAACAGCTACCCTTACAATTGTTGAGTCTATAAATCTCAGTACACTGTGATGTTTCCTTATAATTTCACTAAAAGGTCCTTCAATGTGGACTTTCCCCACTCAAGAACGTCTACTCTCTGTGACACTATTGTTCGAAATACCGACTTTTCCTTACTCCCGCAATTGACTGTGCCGCGGGAAAAAAAACATACGATGGTTCTTTTTTGCTCGTCACAAAAAGACAGGAAACAGCTAAATCGTCCCACATTATTAGTGACCCCAGTGGAAACTTGCTCATTTTTAATTTTTTCATGATGTGACAAAGCATAAGCCTATATTAAGTGACCCGAAATTTAATTGTAAAATTTTCACTTTAACCTTGAAAATGGCTGTTTTGGTGACTGCGCCAGGAACAGTTATTCACAGTTACACAAAAAAATAGAAAATAAGTACATATATATATATATATATATATATATATATATATATATATATATATATATATATATATATATATATATATGTATATATATATATATATATATATATATACATACATATATATATATATATATATATATATATATATATAATATATATATATATATATATATATATATTATATATATATATATATATATATATATATATATATATATATATATATATATATATATATATGTATATATACGTATATATATATATATTATATGATATATATATATGTATATATATATATATATATATATATATATATATATATATATATATATATATATATATATATATATATATATATATATATATATATATATATATATATATATATATATATATATATATATATATATATATATATATATATATATATATATATATTCTTACGAAGCTGGTCTAGTGTTGAGTAAATCTCATAGTTTGTTAATAATTTTATTTATATTTCATATATTGTTTTCATTTATGCATTGAAGAGATGATACCTAGTCCATAAAATGAGCTCCTCTCATATAGATATAAGTATTTTATTTAAATTACGTAAGACTTTTGTTTTTAATTCCATTATATTCTTTATTCAAGTTAAAATATGTAATTTTACGTAATTTTTAAGAATTAACTTTTTGTTTCACGTATGTTGGCTACAAAGTCTTATGTTGTCTATTTGAAAGTGTTGTCGGATTTGTGTGAGATATGAATAAGGGCTTAGGTAATATTCTTTTATATTTTATGAAGGATTGCCTCATGTTGGAGAGAGAATGTTCAGTGACATGTCCTTTTGATTCTTCGCGATGCCCGGCGAGAGGATGTTACCTTTTTTTTTTATTTTGGGGACAATAGGTAGGCGGAACTAGCTGGGAAGTCGTCTCGTGGGTGCGTTGATGTGTATCTGAGAGTTGCCTGAAACCCTCTTAATTCTCCTCTTGGTATTTTTATTCAATTGGAAACTCTGATGCCCTTAGGCGGAGGCTACGCTTCCCAAATAATTTGGAACCTTTTGGAATTAGCCAGGTTTCATATATAAAGGTGACCAAGGTTAGGTTACCGTCAGAGACAGGCACACATAGAGATCGAGTTAGAACGGCTGCCTGAAAATATCCTCCTTCCCCCCTCCCTTTCTCTCTCACGCCCATACCCCAGTATATTGTCAAAAGTGTTCATTACGTTAGTGTGTCCTCTCCTAGGTGACTCTGTGCTCCAAAGCAAATTGCGTGTGGAAAAGATATGCAAGACTAAAAGGTGATAGTGAATTCATTGTTTTAGGGTGACTGTTGTCATTGTATAAGAAGGGTTTTAGTAAACGACCCTGTAGGGAAGATAGTTCTTGTTACGTGAGCAGATTATACATCATTCATTAATTGTCAAACTTGAATATTGTATTATCAGATATATTTCAAAGTTTTGTTTAATTTTCATTGCATTATTTCTTTTCTTAGACTAATTTTTATACCGATATAATAGTTCAAGTCAAGTTCCTATAAAATTTCAGATCGTAACATTTTTGTCTTATTCTAAGTTTTGTTTAGACTTAATTTTTTTCCAGTGACTTATTTTGTTATGTAAATTCTTTTCAAAGTGTTGTAATTTATATAAAATAAATTTATTTTTGTTAAGAGTGTATTATTCCAATCATCATTATTTAAGACCAGATTCTGATCGCATTCCTGTTAAGAACCATCGTGAATTTTAAATACAGTTTAATAATACTTAAGAGTAATTACCCAGTTTTGTTTTGAGTGTGCTGAAAAGACCTTTGGATATACAGTGTTTTATATGTTGCTGTTTGGGAGTTGTTTAATGGTCTCAGAATTCGTGTATTAATGTTTTAAAGTGTAACAGTTTTAATGTAAAAGCAAACAAGGTAGTTTGGAATTCGAGAGGTTGATTAACTTGCCGGTCATAGTATATATAATATCATATGTCTGGTTCCCAGTCACAATTCATAGTACAATATATTTTGTTAGTGCCCAGACCAGAGAACCATATCAAATAATATATTTTTGGTGCCCAGATCCGGGAACCATCAACATAATCGTATAATATATTTTGGGTGCTCAGGCCCGGGAACCATATATATATATATATATATATATTTATATATATATATATATATATATATGTATACATATATATATATATATATATATCTATATATATATATATATATATATATATATATATATATATATATATATATATATATATATATATATATTGTGATATCCCCATATGTTGTACATATGCTGACATATCTGATTTGTCTAATGTTTATTTTTCCATTTTCTTTGTAAATACATCACCTTATTTCAGCGCCATCTTCATTCCATTCTTCTCATTATCTTTT
>NC_090746.1:41628964-41631464 GCF_036898095.1 Palaemon carinicauda | reverse complement strand
TAAGTTTGTTCTTCTGAAGTTCTAATATTCAATTAAGTTTGAGGGAAATGTTTTAACTGTATGCAGGGAGTTGTGATACAAAGGATAATAGCATGAAACACCCTTGGGCTTATAGTATCCTGCTTTTCCAGCTAGGGTTATAGCCTAGCTTGTAATAATAATAATAATAATAATAATAATAATAATAATAATAATAATACAGGACCGACAGACGATAAGTTCCCTTCATTCATGATTGGGTACTTTTCCATCAAATGTAACTGAAATTCCTGACTCCATGCGGGAGGACACACAAACGGAAAGATAGACAATCGGACAATCTCTGCCTTTCCAGATCTTTACACGATGGACTGCTTTTATACAAAAATTGACTCAATTTCCCTATGTAGTGAAGAAACTACTTTTGTGTGAAATTATCTTAATTACTGTAGTGGCTATGATAAAACGGACTAACCGTTAAAAGAGCGACTTTCGGTAATGTTCATCTATACATGATGACTTATCTCTGTGCCAGGTTTGGATGTGGTTAATTCTAACAGATAGCATTATGGTTGTAACGAACGCAAGTGTGTCCAGACCTATGATTTCCTTTTATACACAACTGGGTATGATGTCCTACCTTTGAATCCAGCTGGATTCAATTCCTTCAACTTGTATCAGTAGAATTTAGATTCTAATGACGTCCATAATACACAGTATTGGGTGAACTTGTGGCATTGCCCTCATGTGTAGGTAAGACAAGTTAATCATAACCAATACATCAACAGCCAAGACAAGCGGAAATCTCTCTTTATGTAGATAAAATGGTTAACCTTTGTTCTAAGTTGGAATTAAGCAAGTTTAACCATGTAAAAATAATTACAACGATAGATGTGGCATACGGAAAAAAAGGCAGATGAGCCAATGGAAGCAATAACAAAAGTCCTGTCGACTTTATTAACAGGGGCTAATTATCACTATTATTTGCTAAACAACGAAGTCGGGGCCTAAAATTTTTCTTTCCACATATCTGTCTGCCATGCCTTTCTTATCAACAAACCTAGCAAAAGGTCAAGTATTCTATCAAAAATGGTATAAATGCAAACTATCATATGTGAATGTACCCAAAGGTGGATCATTCCAGTCAAGAAGTGTGCATGTCATATAGTAAGCGAGTGTCATGTTTACCTCGTCATCAGAGTTAAATCATGTACCAAGGTAAAACTAAATCCTATTTATGAGTACTGGAGGGATAACATATTGTTTGCTCATTACTATATCTGTTATATTTGGTTTATCATCAAACCTACTCTTCCATGGTTAAATGCATATGTCACCATCGAGCATAGACATTTAAGACGGGAGATAATTTGTCCGTCAATATGTCTATTACTAATTGATAGGCGGAAATCATCTGAATAGATTTTAATCACACTTAGTACAAATGGAGACTACCATATACAGAAGGGCATGCATGAAAACTGCCCGCCTATATGTAAGAATGAATCCCTATTTATCCGTCTCTATTAACCTTCATGTCCCACTTACCTTGCCATCATACATGAATGAGGATAGCCAGCCTTTTTGTACTGCCCATAAGTCAGGCATATAAAAATTCTATAGATTTTGTGGAAAAAAAAGGAAAATTAACAATAATCGCAGCCACAACGCTTTAACTTTGTGATATAAAGACTTCAGATTTCCATCCATATTCTTATAACGAAACCTTTTTAGATGACATCAAGTTATTGATTTGGTGACCATTATCATGCCGTTTATATTAAAAATACACATAGTCAAGGGTATTTTTATTCCATAATACATCGTATAAGGAGAAAAACGTTAGTTCTTTACCTTTGCAAAACACACATATTATGTCTTTTAAAGAGATACTACCGCTAGAGAGTTGCGGGGTCCTTTGACTGAAAAGACAGTAATACACTGGATTTTACTCTCTGGTTACGGTTCATTCTTTCTTTACCTACACATACACCGAATAGTTTGAACTATTCTTTACATATTCTCCTCTGTCCTCATAAACCTGACAACACTGAGATTACCAAACAATTCTTCTCCACCCTAAGGAGTTACTTCAATATCATTGTTCAGTGGTCACTTTCTTCTAAGAAAAGTAGAAGGGACTCTTTAACTATGATAAGCAGCTCCTCTAGGAGAAGGGCACTCCAAAAATCAAACAATTGTTCTCTAGTCTTGGGTAGAGCCATAGCCTCTGTACCATGGTCTTCCACAGTCTTGGGTTAGAGTTCTCATGCTTGAGGGTACACTCGGGAACACAGTTCTATCTTATTTCTCTTCCTCTTGATTTGTTCTAGTATTTATAGTTTAAATCTGTGATATTTATTTCAATGCTGTTACTGTTCTTAAGATATTCTATTTTTCCATGTTCCTTTTCCGTATTGGGTTATTTTCCTTGTTGGAGCGCCTGGGCTTATAGTATCGTGCTTTTCCAACTAGGTTTGAAGCTTAGCATGTAATAATAATAATAATAATAATAATAATA
>NC_090746.1:41616464-41618964 GCF_036898095.1 Palaemon carinicauda | reverse complement strand
TCCTCTGCTCCTCCATCTGATGAGATGGGGAAGACTGTCTACCCTCATGTCAATGATGGAGAGGTTTCAGAAGCAGGGTGAAAAAAGGGAAGCTGCATTGAGGAAGGAGATACATCAGCTTGCAGCGTCCCGTGGGTCTCACAAGAGACTCAATGTGAAGGACCTTCCTTTATGTTCTGACGTAAACCCGTGGAGGCATGCAGACTACATGCCTATGACAAACGGGAAGTTATTTATTTCAGAAAAGCTGGGATCCGTCCTCATCAAAGATGTTGACTTTTGGCCTAGCTTTGAGTCTTATCCAGACTGCTTCGTCCGTCTGAAAGCGGAACCTGTGTCAAAAGAGGAGACAGAGCCGAAAGAGGTCATAGTGCTTGACCATGCAAAAGCTCAGGCTTTAATGGCTAGCCATCTGAAGGACAAGGGCTTCACTAATTCTAAGGTGCCAGCCCTGAGTAAGAAACATCCTTCCTTTTTTGCTCCAGCTACTCGGGCCTTTCCCTTTTATGGAAAAGGGTTCAAGTTCAGTGAGAAACTCCCTAAGTTGTCTGATTTTCTCTTGCGTAGAGAGCAAGAGACAAAAGCAAGGCTTGCCGCATCTCTATCCCTCCAGACCACCTTGGAGGCAATGGCAAGTGACCATAGAACCCCAGATATGTTTATGGTCGTTGCCAAGACACACTTGGGTACAGTAATAAAGGACCTGTATGGCTTCGTTAGGGACAGAAGGGCTTGTAGGGAGTTCGTGTTTGCTTTGGCTGCGGTGAAGCACGAACCCAGGAAGTTGATATCTTCCAATATCTGGGGAAAGGACCCCTTCTCGAGCGAAGTGGTCAAGGAAATAGTCGACAAGGCTGCCACGGAGAACAAGAATCTTCTCCAAAAGTGGGGCATGTCGTCAAAAAGGAAGTCTTCCCCAGATGAGGGTCCCCAACCAAAATGGAAGACAAAGAGGCCAAGGTTGCCCTCTTGCCCCGCCAGACAACAAAAACTTCCCATGACCGCGGTGCCCCAGATGGTGGCACAACCCCAACCCACCTACCAGATGGTACCTCAGCAAGTGGTGACACAGTCACCAGCCTTTACTCCCGCCTATGAGAGGCAGACCACTACCTTTCGCCCAAAAGGTAGAGGGTCATATAGAGGTTTCTCTAGACGCCCCTCAGGAGGAAGAGGAGGTAGGGGAGGGCACAATCAAGGGGGAAAGTCCTCCGGTCAACCGAAGCAATGAGATGCTTCCGGTAGGAGGAAGACTCCATTCATTTCGGGATCGCTGGATCTTCGATCCGTGGGCCCACAGCCTGATCAAAAACAGACTAGGCTGGAGCTGGAAGATAGCTCCACCAACATTTCCTCAATTCTTCCAACACTCCACCCCTGTTCTGGAAGAATATACCCGAGAACTCTTGAGCAAAAGGGTAATAAGGAGAGCAAAGTCCATCACATTCCAAGGAAGGCTGTTTTGTGTTCCCAAGAAGGACTCAGACAAACTCAGAATTATTCTGGACTTGTCGGCACTCAATAAGTTCATAGTAAACTACAAGTTCAGGATGTTGACCCTTCAACACATAAGGACCCTGCTGTTAAAACAGGCGTACTTATTCTCCATAGACATGGCAGATGCCTATTGGCACATTCCAATCAATCGCCAACTTTCCTCCTACCTAGGATTCAGGCTACAGAAAAAAAAGTACGTCTTCAGAGCCATGCCCTTCGGGCTAAACATAGCCCTAAGGATCTTCTCAAAGCTTGCAGATGCAGTCGTTCAACAACTACGCCTAGAAGGTGTCCAGGTTGGCTGGTGTGGGCAGCATCCGAGACGGAATGCATGCAAGCATCCAAGAAAGTGATCCAGTTCCTGGAACATCTGAGATTCAAGATCAACTTCAAAAAGTCTCGACTATCTCCAGCTCAGGAGTTTCAATGGCTTGGAATACATTGGAACGTACAGTCACACCGTTTCTCCATTCCATCAAAGAAGAGGAGAGAGATAGCGGGATCTGTCAAGAGAATTCTGAAATCCGATTGGATATCAAGACGCCAACAGGAGAGAGTGCTGGGGTCCCTACAGTTTGCATCAGTGACAGACCCGGTGCTAAAAGCAAAATTAAAGGATGCATCAGGAGTCTGGAGAAGATAAGCATCAAACCCTCGAAGAGATCTAAGAAGACCAATACCGACTCGACTACGATCACTACTCAAGCCATGGTCGAAGGCTAAGAACCTGAAAAAGTCATTAACTTTCCAGCCACCTCCACCTTCAGTCATCATCCACACAGATGCATCAAAGGAAGGATGGGGAGGTCACTCTCACCAACGGAAAGTCCAAGGGACTTGGTCCTCTCTATTCAAAACCTTCCACATCAACATTTTGGAGGCCATAGCAGTATTTCTCACGCTGAAGAAATTGTCCCCTCGCCATTCAGTCCACATAAGACTGATTCTAGACAGCGAGGTGATAATGAGATGTTTGAATCGTCAAGGTTCGAGATCACCCCGA
>NC_090746.1:41606464-41611464 GCF_036898095.1 Palaemon carinicauda | reverse complement strand
TTAAATAATCCATTTAATGCTTTACCAGATCATTGTGAGGCAATAGATTTTCCTATGAAACACACGGCCGAATTAAATAAATCAGTGCATGCTCCCGTAGATTTGCAACGAATTCATACAATAATAAGCCGAAATGAGTTACGACCAACATTATATGCTGTAAATTTAGAACACAGATCATTTACATTATTTTTTTACTCTGGTAGTCCACGTAATATCATGGATTTGAGGACACATCATTTGTTGTTTTCGAACTTCCCTATTGAGAAGTCAGGACTAAGGCTCTCGGGTATATGAACTAATGAATTAAATGTAATAGGCGTAACTGTTGTTCAGTTCAAGGTCGGTAAGCGCACGTTTGCCGATACATTTGTTGTTGTACAAAACATTGATATGTATCCAGCTGTAATTATAGGATACCCATCTATGGGCAATCAAAACATTATATTAGCCCCTGCCAAGCACGGTGTGTATATCAAAGGAAAATTCTATAAGTCTTCTAATACCTTAAAATCAGTTTTGGATAAAAAGGAGACGACAAATAAAACAGTGACGTACGTTGAAGAACCAATAACTTGTCGTTCACCCGTAATATCATATTGCACGCAATCTATCGAGCCGAACGTACCTTCAAATTTAATAGTGCAAATAAAGAAAATGTTACCGGGATCTGAAATATTAATCCTTTCCGACACTTTGAAAACTAACGGATTGTCCGTCACACAAGCTATTTATACAGTAGGCTCACATCAACAATGTAATATTGAAGTCTGTAATAATTTAAATACCACTTTAGTAATTCACAAAAATCAACATATCTTGGATGTAGAAGTTTATAAACATCGTATTCTTACCGTTGCTGAAATCAATCATGCTCAATCAGTTGCGGATGAATCCCTTTTGCAATCTATTAAAAATAAAATCAATAAAGACATTCAAGAAGAAGAAATTCAGCAGAAATTTTTTGGACTTTTAACTGAGTATCATGATGTTTTTTCCACTACGGATGGATCCTTAGGAAGAACAGATGTGATCGAGCATCAAATAAGGTTAAAGGATAAGCAGAAAATTATCTATGTACCCTCGTACAGACTCCCTATGAAATTCCAGAATGAAATAAATGATGAAGTAGGTAAAATGCTAGAAGAAGGAGTCATTAGGAAATCGAACAGCCCTTATAATTTTCCATTAATAGTTGTACTGAAAAAAGATCGAACATGGCGTATCTGCGTAGATTTCCGTCGCCTAAATGATGAGACGATCCCTGATCGATTCCCAGTGCCATGTACTGACGATATTTTATCTTTGTTAGGTCAGAATAAATATTTTACCAGTTTGGACTTACTTAAAGGCTTTTTACCAGATATCAATAGAGAAAAATAGTATTCCATACACAGCCTTCAGCACAGCCAGGGGACATTATGAATTTTTACGGATGCCTTTTGGTTCACGTTGTGCTCCCATAACATTTACTAGAATGATCAACATAGTGTTTGGAGAGTTGCTAGGGGATATATTGCATGCCTATATGGACGACCTTGTTAATCTTTTCCAATACCTTAGAAGAACATCTACGTAAACTAGAACTAGTACTACAGAGACTATGACAACATAACTTAAGGGTAAAGATTAGTAAGTGTGAATTTTTCAAAACAGAATTGGTCTATTTGGGTTTTACGGTGTCTAGCCAAGGTCTTAAAGTAGTCCACGATAAGGTGTCAGCTATCCGTAACTTTCCGATACCTATAATGTCAAGGGAATACAGCAATTTCTGGGGTGTAGTGGATATTACAGGCGTTTTATACGCAATTATTCAATAATAGCCACTCCCCTAACTGATCTTACGAAGAAGGGCGTAGATTTCATATGGTCTGGGCAGCATCAACAGGCGTTTAATACCTTGAAAGATGAACTGTGTAGTTCTCCTATCTTAAAATTTCCTGACTTCGGTAAGGTATTCTTCATTGCAACAGACGCCTCAGACTTAGGAGTAGGTGGGGTATTGCTTCAGCAATATGAAAAACAATTTTTCCCGATAGCTTTTTATTCTCAAAAACTGAGAACTTCCGAAAGTAAGTATGCAGTAATAGACAAGGAAGGGCTAGCTATTGTTAATTCACTAGTGCATTTTAAGTTCATAATATACGGTTATCCCGTTAAGGTTCTTACTGATCATAAACCACTAACCGACTTCTTTAAAGGCTTCAGTCACAGCCCCAAACAAACTCGGTGGCATTTGATCATTCAAGATTTTGGCGCGAAAATCGAGTATTTACCAGGGAAAGCAAATATCATTGCTGATGCATTATCACGCAACCCCGTGTCATCTTGTACGGAGCCTTTAGCTGAATTGATAGATATATGAACATCCATGCCTATTGTTAAAACTATATCTGAAAAAGAAGATCTGGGCTGGAGTGCTTAATTATTACAGACTGAGCAAAGACAAGATCAGGTATTAGAAAAAATTATAAATGCTTTGGAAGGCAATCGTAAGGAAAAGGAATATATAAGTATACACAGCAGAATTATATAATCAAAGACAATATTCTGTGTAGATCCGTGACAAGGAAATCCCGCAATACACCACATGTGACTAACGACCAGGTAATGGTACCAATCTCACTTATATCCACTGTCCTAAATTGGTTGCATGCAAACCCATTGCATGGACACCCGGGGTTCTCATTAATGTCACAGAAAGCCAAATCATTGTTTTATTGGCATACGATGCTTACAGATATATAAAAACACATAGCTAATTGTCGCACTTGTCAGGAAAACAAAGAGCACACGAAAACACCTGTCAGCCTAGGGGCTTATCCCGTGCCTAATCAACCCTTTGAAAGGATACATCTAGATTTAGTAACAGAATTTTACGAGTCAGACAGAGGAAATAAGCACCTCTTAGTAATTGTAGATGTTTTGACTCGATATACAGAACTAATAGCGCTTAAAACTAAAACTGCGATTGAATGCGCTAGGAAGTTTTACGAGTGTTACATTTGTAAACATGGAATTACACATATGATAATTTCAGACTCGGGTGGAGAATTTAATAATCATTTCCTTACCTCATTGTGTGAATTCCTTAGCATGAAGAAAATCAATACTATGATCTATCACCCAGAGTCGAATGGGCTAGTGGAAAGAGCGAATAGGAAGATTTTAAATATATTAAGAGTAACACTAGGGGGATCAGACCCCAGCTGGGATATTGCAATACCTGCGGTACTGAGTACTCTGAATCATTCATATCATATATCAATTAAAATGTCACCGCACGAGGCATTGTATGGTACCCCAGTTAGAACGCCTTTCCATGTATTAACGCCTACAACTAATTTATCAAATCCTTTAAAAGAATGTATAAATGCAAGCAAAAGTCGTTTTGATATCCTTCAAAAGAATTTAGAAGAATCACAAATCATAATGAAAAGGAATCATGATAAAATAGGGAAGCCAACTAAAACATATACCGTGGGTGATAATGTAGGACTCAATTATAAACTAACACCTAAGTTTGAAGGCCCATTTAGCATTTTTGAAACATTAACAGCCAATAGATTTAGCGTTCAACACGTATCCCAGCCCACCGATGAAAGAATTGTACCATTTGCTCACATAAGAAATTAAAATAAGAGGGAAAGAACTGAGGGAAAAATTTTAATTTTTTTTTATTTTTGTGAGCCTTATATGTTAAAAGTTTTTTCTTCTTAATACAGGAGTAATTACATATATTTTTCTTGTTACAGGTTTCCAAGATGAAGTTTTTATTGTTAGGAGTGATATTGTTCGCACAGACATTTTTCTCGTGTAGGAAGAGCTCTAAAACTAAAAGTATAGATTTTAAATATGGCACTATAGTAGAAAGAGAAGAAGACGTTTTTATTACATCAAGTAACGTAGTTGTTGAAGTATGCATGCAAGCAATTTTTCTCCCAGAGAATGAAGTCACTAGCTCAAAGAGCGCCATTTCAAGGTTTGCTGTTTCATTAAATAAAATGCATAGAAGACACTTTCCTTTTAATGCAGCGAGTTCGCTTGCATCGACACTAAAAGTTGCAAAGATGCTATCCGACGACTTGCAAAATAAGACTTACGAGGCAGAATCTTTGGCTCGTGACCTTTTGATGTGGACAGTAAGACACGATAACCTTGAAAAACGTAACCCGTTTATTTTTGCTGCACTAAACATCTTTGGTTCTATTGCAAGTTTAGGCTTAGGGATTTCCAATCGTCTTAAGATTAGTAATCAAAATAAGAAAATTGAGTTTTTGACTCATGAAAATGAATTGATTTTGTCAGGACTAAGGAATCAGTTAGCTTCAATCAATCAAATTATGAGTTTGGTGAACGAACATTCAGATTATGGAAGTACAAGATTTGTTGGCAACGTTAACGTATTATGATTCAAAAATAGATCATATACATAATAGAATTGCACATTTCATTGAGAAATCAAAAGACTATGTGGAAGCTATCACGTTAGCGACTAAAGGTGTACTGTCACCACATTTGTTGCCGATAAGAGACTTAACGTTAATTGTGGAGAACGGATGGGAGAAATTAGGTTATGTTCCTTTGTTAGACACACGTAGGTTAGAATTTTATTACAGCCTAATTACAGTAAGCGTTGAAAATCACAGGATTCTGATTACAATTCCCTTTGATTCTTCCGATGCCTGGCAATCTTACAGGATATCACCATTTCCGACTTTCATGACGAATCACTCAAATCCAGTAATATCCAGTTTGACAGGACACGTATTGATTTCCCCTGACAAGGAAACATATACGGTCATTAAAGACTTAAATCAATTAACTCACTGTTCAGACGCAATGAATAAAGAAATATGTACAGCTGACTCCTTTGAATTCCATAAAAACTCAATGGATTCATGCGAGTTAGGTATAGTGCTAGAAGGTGCTCTCTCCCATACACATGAAAATTGTCTTAAAAAGCTTTATCCCTTTGACGATAATAAGTTCAATTGCAG
>NC_090746.1:41593964-41598964 GCF_036898095.1 Palaemon carinicauda | reverse complement strand
TCAAGGTATGTCTCCCTAAATTGTCTGAGTTGCTCTTGTGTAATGAACAGGAGTCAAAGGAGAGACTTGCGACATCCCTTTCTCTACAAAACTACATGGAGTTGTGTTCAACCTACGAGAGTACCCCAGACATGCTCATGGTCATAGCCAAAATGCATATGGCTATCTTGGTGAAGGACCTTTACGCCTTTATGAAGGCTAGGAGAGAATGTAGAGAGTTTGTGTTCGCTGAAGCAACAGTAAAACACGAAACAAGGAAGCTAATATCTTCCAACATCTGGGGTAAAGATCTCTTCCCACACGAGGTCACTAAAGAAGTAATTAAGAACGCCACCATGGAGAACATAGGTCTTCTCCAAAAATGGGGCATTCCATCAAAGAGAAAATCTTCTGTGGTTGTGGGTCCCCAACCTAAAAAGAAGATTGGAACTGGAAATATCCGGGCTGCTCAACAACATCCCACTATTCCAGTGACCACGATGCTACAGGTAGATGGTCAAAAGTCTAAGCCTACTGACTACTCGAAGCATAAAGACGCTTCGGCTAGGAGGAACTTTCCCTCAGGATCGCAGGACCTTTGATCCTTCGGTCCAAAGCCTATTCAAGATGAGCCATTGATGGGAAACAAAAATGTCCCTACCATCATTTCCTTACCTTCTCCTACAGTTCAAAACCCTTCTGGAGGAGTATACCTGAGAGCTATAGAGCATACAGGTAGTAAGAAAACTTTAGCTCATCGAGTTCCAGGGAAGGCTGCTTCGTGTTCACGAGAAGGACTCAAGATATCAATGAGCCATTCTGAACTTGTCGCCACTCAACAAGTTCATAAAAAACAGGAAGTTCTGAATGTTAATCCTTCTGAACATATGGACCTTGTTCCAATTAAGGGTGTTCGTAGTCTTGTCAGACCTGAAATGTGTCCTTCAGAACCTTCCAGTCAACCACCCCCCCTTCCTCCTATCTAGAATTCATGTTACAGAGAGTAACATTCATCTTAAGGAAGATACGTGTCGGACTCACAGTTCTAAGTATCTTCAAAAGATTGACGAATTTAGTCACGTCAAATTCAAGCCTAGAAATAGTTCAGGTATTAATATACCTGATCAAGAGGCTGGCGTGGGCAACACCCGAAGTGTCCGGCCAATGGTGATTCAAGAGATGATCCGGTTCCTGTGACATCACGGATGCAAGATAGGCTTCTAGAAGTCTCAACTTTCTCCAGCTCAGGGGTTTCGATGTTTAAAAAACCATCAAAGCCCTCAGTCACATCAACTCTCCTCTCCTTTGGAAATATAAAAGGAGCTCGTGACGTCTGTCAAGAGACTCAGGTATTCAGTCAGAATACCAAAACGCCAACAGGAAAAAGCGCTAAACTTTCCCCAGTTCGCTATAGTTACAGACCTGGTGCTAAGGCCATACCGGAAAGATGCGTTAAGAGCTTGGAGAAAACACGCATCAAACGCTTGAAGAGATAAAAAAAGACTGAGATCGGTCCCTCTTTAATCGCTTCTCTAACAGAAATTAGAGGACGAAAGTCCCAAGACTCTGCTGGTCCTTTCATGGGTGGGGAAGCCCCCTCCACACAGATCAGGCTCCCTACGACTGATCTGGGACACCGAAGCGATAATAAGACGTCACATTCGAACGTCTCATTCAGTCTTGAAGTTACCCATCCCTCTCTTAAAGGGACGGCACCTACCAGCAGTTCATTTACAACTGATCCACGATGTGACGGTGGATACTCTATTTCGATACAAACCGATAGAGTTGGAATGGTCCATGGGCGCAGACATATTCCCTCCCATATGGGAACAAGTCCCAGAACTGCAATTCGACCTCTTCATCACGAGCGTCTTCAAGAAACTACCTCGCTATATAGCCCCATACGAGGATCCTCTAGTGGGGCTGATATACTAGATGAGGCTGGTCCTATCTCTGACCCTAGGTATATTTCCGAAGACTCAGAAATTAACTGCCTTCGTTTTATCACAGAGAACACAAACCCTTCATTTCATGATTTTCTCGCTCTAGCGGTTAGAAACAGGTTTGGGATCTCAAAAGGCAATATAGAATTCTTAGAAGAATACAAGGCCAAATCTACTAGAAGACAATATGAGTCTTCCTGGAAAAAGTGGGTTGCGTTTGTCAAAGCAAAAGGACCGAAAGAAATTTCAATGAACTTCTGTCTGTCCTTCTTTGTCCACCTTCATAGCCAAGGTCTGGTGTCCAATACGATAAATACGTGCAAGTCAGCCTTGACTAGGCCTCTCCTATATGCCTTTCAAGTGGATCTGGCGAATGAAATCTTTAATAAGATTCCGAAGGCATATGCTAGGCTTAAGCCCGCGGTACCACCAAAGCCCATCTCTTGCTCTTTGGACAAGGTCTTACATTATGCCTCATCTGTGAATAATGAAGATTGTTCTCATAAGGATCTAACTCAAAAGGTTATTTTTCTGTTCGCTATCGCCTCCGCGGCTAGAGTTAGTGAAATAGTGGCCCTATCCAGAGATGAGGGTCACATTCAGTTCACGTAAGTGGGAGAACTGAATCTATTTCCTGATCCATCCTTTCTCGCTAAAAACGAGCTACCCACTAAGAAGTGGGGTCCCTGGAGAATCTGCCCTCTGAATGAAAATGTCTCTCTATGTCCTGTAGAGTGTCTAAAGGTCTATCTTCGTAGAACTTCAGACTTCAGGGGAGGACAGCTCTTTAAATGAGAAACTTCTGGATCAAATTTATTCCTAAAACAACGAAGGGCGAAGCTCACTTACTTTATTCGTAGAGCGGATCTGGACAGTACTCCCGCAGATCATGATCCGAGAAAGATTGCTTCATCACTGAACTTCTTTCAGTATATGGACTTTGATCGCCTTCGTTCATACACTGGATGGAAATCATCCAGAGTGTTTTGCAAACACTATGCAAAACAATTGCATGAACTGAAACACTTCGTAGTGGAGGCAGGTAGTGTATAAAAACCTGCCCCTTAATTACTGTAGTAAACAGTTTTTGGTTTGGGACCTCACATGTCCTCGCACATGTAACGGATAAGAATCATCCAGAGTGTTCTACATACACTATGCTAGACAAATCCATGATCTGAAGCAATATGTGATGACGCCAGGTAGAATATTTAACCTGCCGTCTAATTCTACGATGAACAGCTAATTGACTGGGACTGTTAATTAAAGGGAGAAGAGGTCACCCTTCTTAGGTGTGACTTCTTTTAATTAAGTGTTACCATGAGAACACTGGCTCTGTTCAAAATCCCAGGTGTGGAATTATACAGATAGCACTAGTGTCGGTGTACGAAGTACATAATGCAGATAGAATTAACCAGTACAGGAATTATGAAGAGAAATTGTTTTATAATTTTCTTCAGTCTGAGAGTGGCCCTCATCATTTCTTCCTTCAAGAAGGAAATATAGTCTCTGTACTTGTTACAGATATAATCCCATTGTCATACTACATTCGTTTTACTGAACATCTTTTAGTCATTTATTAGTAATAAATGTCTATTAGAATGTAGTGCGTCCACCTTCGCCAGACAATTGTATGTATACGTGCCAGAGTTCTTCAACTTACCAAAGTAAGTATCCCTCATATATTTGTATGCATCAAATAATAGATATAAGAGACACTGATGTTATTCTAGCAAATATACAACTATGAGACTATTTGTATATTCAGTGTGTACTTATGTTTGGTCATACTATGTATGTTAACCTCAAGATCCCTTTTCTACTGTCTAGAATAACTCATCCCTGTAGGAGGCAGGAAGCACTAACATTGGTTATGATTTGTGATGGTGACGAATAACGGTAACGTCCCTTGTCTCATGTGGTCCCCATGACCATAGAAAAGGTTGATATAGGGTTAAGGCACTGATTAAAAATCCACAGATACACTAATGCTCTGGTATGCTTCCATCACGACGACGTGGCTTGAGCCCAAAATACGGATTTTGAGCAGAAGCGAAAAATCTATTTTTGGGCGAGATGACCATGTCGTACTGATGGACCCACCCATCTCTTCTAAAAGAAAAGATCTTCACAGTATCCCTACCGTGGTACTGTATCTGTAACACCACGCTCAATGCTACAAGGAATGTCCGCCGTAATGGGAATGGCGCTGTTGTATTCCCAATAGTATTACGAAAGCGGGGAGAGCCTTTGGACGGCTCCCTTTTGCCACATCCTCCTCGAAGCCAAAACGCTGTTTGGGGTGCAGATTGCTATGGAGGCGTGTCAAGAAAGCGTCTGCTGATATTATGCGATATCCTTTGGAGAAAATTTAAGGATATTCGCGCCAGGAGTTAGAATTCTGGATACCTAAACGTAAAATTCTCTGGGAATATCACTGTAGTACATATATCCCTTAGGAAACTACTTTAAGGAACTTCCATCAGGACGACATGGCCATCTCACCTAAAAATAGATTTTTCGCTTCACTCAAAATCCTTTATATATACATATACAGGTATGTATATATATATATATATATATATATACATATCCTTTAGTTGGCACCATTTCATATACAAATATAGAAAATAATGTAGACTTGATTAACAAACTGAATGAAGTACAGATTAACAGTACCTGTAGGCTTGTCAGTTTTGATGTAATCTCACTATTCACAAAAGTACCTATTGATGACATGCTGGAATTTTTATCTGAAACATTAGATAATAGACAATTGAATCTACCATTCTCCAAACAAACTTTAATAGAATTAATTAAACTATGTATAAAAGATTGTAAATTTGAATTCAATGGGAGATTTTATGCACAAACTTTTGGTATGGCTATGGGAATCCCTTTATCCCCAGTATTGAGCAATCTATATATGGAATTTTTTGAAAGCAGAATCTTAAATAACATCATACCTAATCATGTAAAATGGTTTCGATATATTGACGACATAATATGTGTGTGGCCAGGAAATGAAAATTTAGATAACTTTTTTCTTAGATTGAATAGTTTGGTACCATCAAT
>NC_090746.1:41576464-41586464 GCF_036898095.1 Palaemon carinicauda | reverse complement strand
ATATATAATAATGTGATTGTATTCAACTGTAATAAATAGAACATCCTTAACTTGTAAAGAATCTGTTTTAAACCATATATATTAATGTCAAATAAGCAGTTGGTGCAAGTTGTGTAAAACTCATTTGATCTTACGTCTTCAGCGATCTTAAACAAGAAACAAAGATCAATATTAACCACATCTTTGACTTGACAATTGATAGGTGAGGCACCGTCTTAACATATGCTATATAGTATATACAATACGAAACCAAAACAAACTGGTACTATTAAAGACACGCACATAAGATCTAAAGTCTTTCGCCAAATGTATAAAAGTTGACGGTTGAGAGAGAGAGAGAGAGAGAGAGAGAGAGAGAGAGAGAGAGAGAGAGAGAGAGAAGATCATATGAGACTGGGCAGGGCTGACAAGTAACGTATGAATTGAATATAGGGTTAAAGAACTGGGTATAGTTTAAGAGAAATAGTTTGAAAGAATACATAAGTCAAATTTCCATTTAGAGGCCGCTACGGATCAAACAAGTCAAAGTTCAAATGATTTCTGTGCTTTCGGATTAGAAAATGTATATGATGCCCAAGCTTTGACTGTTGTAATGGAAGTTCGTTCCACAAAGCACCGAAATAATAGTGTACAACACCAATGCCATCAAGATACAAAGGAGGGTATTCTGCCTAAAACGCATATTTCCCAGAACGTTTGCTGTAAGGCCATGGAACTGAAATGGGGCTTGAAATTGTAGTGGTATGATTTATAATCCTCTTTGAAAAGTTAGCTCAGGGAACCAAACATTTCATAATAAATAAAGCACAAGCACCAACAACAAAAGAAAAAGTAGTAAACAATTTAAACGTGAATGTTTAACGAAAATTATTTGTATCAGTACTATCCCTAATGATTTAATCTACAGGGCTAATTCAAAAAGCGATAGAGATAATAAATTCTTATTTGATATAGGTAGAAAAAAAAATAATATGAGTTGTTGTGACCATAATACGAGAACCAATAGCGACAAAATAACAAGAGCGCTGCATACTTTCAGTACATAGTATACGTAAGTAGACCAGTGCAATATGATAACGAAGAATAAGAGATGAAAAAAAATATATATGTGATAACGAAAAGAAACTATGAAAAATGTTACGGGGACTATAATAGGAAAAGATAATTGCCATATATCAACATATAATACAATGGGAAAATGAACGAAATATATCTTAGACAATAAGATAGAGGTTTTGAAATTAAGTGTTCATCAAATAACAATAGGTGGATGGTGGCAATGACCTAGCGAATAATATTACAGTGGATCGCCCCTATCACAGGAAGAAGCTATTGTCAGATGCTTGTAACTATGGGAATAATATACCACACTAAAGGAGTGAAAAAATGTGATTGTAGTATTCGATAAAAAAAAATAATGAGGACAATAAAGAAATGAATATATGAAATATCAAAATTTTCTAAAGACTTAACAGTTGAAAATTATCCAATACGTAAATCTAACCCGTCAATACGATATATGACTTCTGTTCAAAACCCAGAAATTATATTAAGATGTTATTAGTTAGAATGATCAGTGATATAACTACTTACAAAAGGAATAAAGATTTTAACCCTGTAAAGTATTTCGGAATCAGGAAAGATTTTACATATATTATCAACTATTTTTAACTTGTTCCTAGCAATTTTTTTGTTTTGATTAAAGTAAAATTGGAAAGAGTGGGACAGCTATGAGAAAATGAACCAAAAATACAGGGCAAAAAAGATTATAGACAAGTAACAAACCAATGGACAGAAAGGAAATTAAGCCTGGTTTCTCAAAAACCAAAACTTGGGATGTTCGTATACATTATAGGTGAAATACTTATGAGTAAATACTTATCCACCAATAATCAAGAAAAGGAAAACAATCAAATGCTGTGAGCACTCACAAATTTCAAAGGTAAATAGAAAACTTCTGTAACAGAAACAGTAGGATGGATCTGTCATTCCTCAGTAGATAATAATCGTATCATCTTGTGTGGTCACATGTACAAAAGGGTAATGGCAGTTAACTGAAAAAAATTGAAATGAAGATCAAATACATTGTTATAATTAAGAAAAAAATAATCTTAATAATACAAAACTCCAGTCCTGGTTTACAGATTGGTACACAATACACCACTTGGTTTATTCCACTAATTAAATAACATTCATCATTTAATTGTTAAATGAAAAAAAAAAAAAAACTTAATGCGGGTCATCCTCATAAATTACTCAATACATTATGACAATATTTTGTTGATTTCATATAGATTAGTGAATATTATGACTAAATTTGCAAATATTGCAAACTAAATAATCTTTATAATATGTTTGTTATTCGATCTTCCTGATTGATAATCGACACATGCATTTCCTTTTTGGGGATGGAAATTACTTTTTGTGATTTTTCAAAATGTGCTCTACAAACTTATTAATGCAAACATTTATTCTTCTCTACTTAATCATATATCTTGTTATCTGTTTTCTTGGAGTCTCCTGTGCACAGTATAAGCAGTGCCACCTATATCCTGGCTGGCTTTTTTTCCACCAGCTGCTTCCAAAGGGGGTGGGGGTTCAAATTCATGTTTATTCCTAGTAAGGAACATATGCCTCAAACGTTTATGGAGCTCCATGCAAATTAATATATGGCGTTTCACCCTCCAGCAACTCCTATATTGGTCAAAGGTTCAAATTCACTTTCTTTCAGAGTTAAGAATACAAACTGAAATATAACTGAGAGCCTTCTTTCGGCCTTATGCACTCAGAATATCCAAGGCCAGCAAATTTATCTCTGGCTTTACACCCCCCAACATCTCAAACTTTCACCAGATGTTCGATTTCACCTTTTTTCCTGTTAAAGCATAAGGGTGAAATTGTGGCAAATATATTCCTTATGAATTCAATTGAATTTCTAATTATGAATTCATTATACAATGGCATTCAAAACACCTATAAAAGCTCATAGTAATTTTGGAAAATAAGAATCTTTTCTTCTTGAAAAATATTGCCCATTCAATTGTATGCCCAAACATTACTTGCTCTAGGATGCTGTCAAACGTAGCTATTCTGAATATGAGACATACCAAAGAAATAAAAGTAGGGCTTCTTGTTGTTACTTGTCATCCGTATCAGATGTTAAATTCCATTTTATTCATAGTTGAAAACGTAAGGTTGACACTTGTCTAGAAACCTTTAATGAGGCCTCATGAACTGATTCTATCTCATGATTATTTAACCAAACCTGTGGCTTAGAAATGTAACATATCATCATGGCTACCTGTAATTATATATTCACAACACTAGCACTCTTTTCTATTGCCGAAAAAAAAAAAAAAAAAAGATTACATGGTTAAACAGTACTTGCTATACGATGCTGTCAAAATGTATTTGTACTGAAAATTACGCACAAATGGGAAAATGTAGCTTCTGTTTACGGTATTCATCATCAGTGTCGCTGTCGTCCCTCCCAGAATTATCTGATTGAGCTGATATATTTAACGCACTGTTTAGCGCTGAGACACTGCAGGAATGGAAATACCCGGAAACCATTTGGTTTAGAATCCGCTGTTGGATGTTATCCCTCTCATTGGGGATGAAACCCAATCCAGTCTTCGTTTAAGACACAAATTCCTCGCAGACCTCCAATAGTTCAAGTTTACTCTCTGGACTGAAAATGCGCCAACTTTGTGAATGTCTTTGAACTTAAGGTCAGTGCTGGGCAGTATCTGAAGGAACAAATATCCCCACAAAACATAATTAGGCCTGCTCAGAGCAAAGAACATGTCTAAAATATTCGGTAGTGTTTCTCCTTAACTGACAATGTCAATAGTCCCCAATGCATGCTGCAGAGCACAATAAACGTGGTTCATTAGGTAGGGGCACATGGCCCCATAGGCATTGGTAATATATCTCCTTCAATGCATTGTTTCGTGGAGGAAGCTTTTGTACATAGGGTCAGCCTTGATATTGCTAATTCTTTGTTTGGGAATTTCCGAGAAAGGTTTAGAAAGTTTTAAGCATCTCTTTCGCCTACTGCACCTATTGTGTTCAAAACTTGTAATAAACCCTCTGGGCTGCTGGTTTAATTTCCAGGTCAGAAAATGGTACAGGTTGATAATTTTAACAATATTAATAATAAAAGTAATAAAAAGCTAGAATTCTGAATTTTCTGCAACCAATATCCTTTTTACTTGAAGAAAATTTCTTGAAACCCAGATGCACCATTTCGACGTTGACCATACTTTGTGTCCCAATAACCTTTGATCTCTCTTTTTCCCATATCCGATATTGATAAATTGTTTACTACGCTTTTGAATATTCACTAATTAATTTCTCTTCTTTATTTTTATTTCGTTTTCCTGTTACTCAAAAACAAGGAAAGAAAAAGAATGTCATTAATTTCTTCAACATTCATAATCCTCATAATTTCCGATGTATATACTTTTTTTCTAGACCTGCAATTAATTATTTCATTAATTATTCCACTAATACCTAGCAGGCGTTCATTTTCCTAGCCTTCATTCTCCATTATAAAAACACGATCGATAGGTCATCGATGACAGTCATAAATCCCATCTGATAAAAACATAATATATTTATACGATACAAACCTATTCAAAAAAATCTTGTTCTCCAGGTAAAAATGTATTAACGAAAGATTGTCAATCACGGACAAATTTGAAAGATTTAAAAAAAAAAAAAAGACAAAGTACCATGAAGTTACAATAAATTACATAGGTCACACAATACTGAAACATTGAAAGAAATAATACTTTTGCACTAATAAAACATCGTTCTCAATAGAGGTCCGGTGATATTTACAGCTTCCAAGCACCGTTCGAACCAAGAGGTGATCATTTAGCATAGGTACCGTAACAAACATAACACTTCCTTATTGCATAAAACTAATGATGTGTTCTATAAGTGTATAGAAAAAACTAATTCCATACACGCAAGAATAATTAGACAAATTACTACAACCATGGTTCATGTACTGTTATCAATAATGGAAATTATTGATATTAATATTATCATTATTATTATCATTTCCATTACAATGATGATGAAAATAATAATAATGATAATCATCATCATCATAATGATAATAATAATATCATTACTAACCTTGTATTAAATCTTAGCCTGTGAACAACTCAAAAATGAGTGAATAAAGATATAAAGAAAAGGTGCAAAAAAAAAAAAAAAAAAAAAAAAAAAAAAAAAAAAAAAAAGAGTATTAGACACTAGATTTAAAAATCCGTACAAATAAAGAAATGTGAAAATTCAGAAAATAAAAAAGCTAAAAGTATCAGTGTAAAGAGCATGAAAGGTGTTTAGTGTCATTTTTTAAACGTAATAGCACTTTCAAACTTGATAATAATGCCAACACTACTCGGAATGCTATTCATCAAGTTAAATGATAAAAATACAAGATGTCGACTACTGGCCAATATGGCATTGTGGCACTTCCTCAGATAATGGACTCTGGCGCTTCGTGAAACGAGAGAGCTGAAAGGAATATTTTAGGATTTATTCTATAACAGTATAATGCCAGTGCACAATAGCGGGTCATGTTTATCTTCTATAGAATCCCATGGATATTCTTTCACACAAACAAATGTGTCACCCGATTTGTGGCCATATGTTATAGTCAAAGTTTTACATTCATAAGAGTTGGTAATATGAATAAGTTTACTGTAGGTCACCATCGCTTAAAGCTATTGCACTTTTTTTAGAATCAAGTTCTTTCTATAACACACACACACACACACACACACACACACACACAAATATCAAATGTTTTCGGTAAAATGTGGTGAAAGATGGCACGATATTTGGTGTTTCTAACGTTCAACATTCCCTGCTTTGCAACTCTTTTAGCACCTCATACGATTGCAAAGAATTTCTTGTCTTGCAAATTTTCAAGAAAAATATGAAAAGTTATCAAGTAAAATGCATGTGTTCCTTAGTCAAGAAACCGTCGTGTTGGAGGAGTGTTAGTCATTTAAAAACATATATATTTTTATTTCATTACTTCCCTTTAAAAACTCCTGCCTTTCGAAAGGCTGCAGCTTTAATCACTGTCATCTCTCTCTCTCTCTCTCTCTCTCTCTCTCTCTCTCTCTCTCTCTCTCTCTCTCTCTCTCTCTCTCTCTCTAAAAATGGATAAATGACGTACTAAAAACTGTTTCTTAAATATCTTAAAAACATTAAGTTATCACCTATAAACACTGGCAATCAAGCAAGCAAGCAAGCAAGCTTATAAAAAACCCATACTAATATCAATATGTAAAAGAGAGAACATATATTTTTCAAACTATGTAATTATATAAGCTTCTATGCCATCCCACGCCGTACAACACAGTTAATTTACTTAAAGGCAAGGTCTCGAGGTCACAAAGCTAATGTGATCTTATACATTTTCAAGTCTAAAAATAATGGTGTCAAGACTGTTTTGATCCTTAGAGCTCTCATTTTTTCCCTTTCAAAAAACCTTTAAATAAATGATGTGACATGTCTGTTATCTTTATAGCACAGCACTGAACAATGGCAGTACATAAATGGTAAGAAAAACATGCTTAGTAAATATACTTCAAATCAAAGCTAGTTAGGATTTGTTCTCATCAAATTGGTCCTAACTACAAATTATTTTCATGACTACTTGAATACTTACATGATATGCTTTTCATAACTTTAAAAATCATCTACATAAAGTGTTTTTAAAAGTACAAAAAATCTACATTAAAAACAGACAGCGCAAATAGAGCTACGCTAGCATTACACGTCACCAGGAACTTAAGCATCATGTGTGGATGGAGTTCGGGACAAAAGGTGGTTAAAAAAAAAAAAAAAAAAAAAAAAAAAAAAAAAAACTTCTTATAGTCATAATCATAGGATAAAGTACGTAGAGCATAAAGTTTATTATGTTAATGGTTCTTAATGGAAGAAGATCATAAGGTTAAATGTTCGTCATGCAATTGCTCCTATAAAAACCAATGGTATGCAAAGGTTCGAAACGGGTGAAGCTCGTATGAAAAAAAGGACGTGCCCAAAACTTTCCTACACCTCTTCTTATAAATTCTACTTATCTTAACTAAAAACAACAACAATGCTCCAGACGGTGGCTTCTTGACTTCTGTATCAAGCTTTCGGCAAGGCTACAGCTTCTTCACCTTGTTTTCTTTCACCTATTTGGAGTTTCAATTCATTATGCTTTATTTTATACCCTAGAACATGTTTTTAACTCATGTGACAATTATCGGCTTTTCTTTCTATATAATTTGTTCCTTGGTCCTTAGGTGTACACACACACTCACACACACACACACACACACACACACACACACACACACACACACACATATATATATATATATATATATATATATATATATGTATATATATACATATATATATGTATATATATTTATATATATATATATATATATATATATATATATATATAATTTATTTATGTATATATACATATATATACAGTATATATATATACATATATATATGTATATATATGAATATATATATATATATATATATATATATATATATATATGTATGCATATACACATACATATACAGTATATATATATATATATATATATATATATATATATATATATATAGATATATATATATGAATATATATATATATATATATATATATATATATATATATATATATATATATACAGTATATATATGTATATGTATGTATATACACATACATATATATATATATATATATATATATATATATATATATATATATATATATATATATATATAAACATTAAGATTCTGCTACATATGGAGAAAGGCAAGACAAAATACTTTAACTATTTTATCGTGGACGAACACATTATACTGTAGGTAGATGATAGGTTGGCCAAGGTACCAGCCACCAGTTGAGATACTTCCACTGAAGAGTTATTGGGTCCTTTGAATGGCCAGACAGTACTACATTGGATCCTTCTCTCTGGTTACAGTTCATATCTCCCTTACCTACACATACACAGAATAGTATGGCCTATTCTTTGCACATTTTTCTCTTTCCTCAGAAACTTAATACTGAGATTACCAAACAATTTTTCACCCAAGGGGTTAACTACTGCTCTATAATTGTTCCGTGGCTTTCGTATTAGTAAGGGTAGAAGAGACTCTTAGCTATGGTTAGCAGCTCTTCTGGGAGAAGGACACTCCAAAATCATACCATGGTGCTCTGGTCTCGGGTAGTGCCATAGCTTCTGTACCATGGTCTTCCACTGTCTTTGGTTAGATTTTTCTTGCTTGAGGGTACACTCTTGCATACTATTTTCTTTATAGTTTATATATGAAAAATCTATTTAAATGCCCCCATTGTTCTTGAACTTCTCTTGTACTTTATTTCCTTATTTCCTTTCCTCAATGGGCTATTTTCCCTGTTGTAGCCCTTGGCCTTATAGCATCCTACTTTTCCAACTAGGGTTGTTGTTCAGCAAGTAATAATAATAATAATAGTAATAATGATAATAATAATGATAATAATAATTATAATAATGATAAGAACAATAATAATAATAAAAATAATAATAATAATAATAACATTATTATTAGATCCTGGCATTAGCTCCATCACCTATATGGATAACCCATCAGCAGTGCTCTGAACCCCTTATTCCTCCTGCAGTATCCCTTTCATTCGGCCAGGGATTCCTGACTATCTAACAAGCCATTCAAACCTTCATAAGTTTTCCTCGCCTCCTTCTAATTATCCATCCTCGTTTCCCTTATGACCGACCCGCCTCAAAATACTCTGATGCACCCTTTCCCGTACCCTAACCTTTATTGAACTTCTCTTATGTACTTTCACAATTTTCGCTATATTAGTCGAGCGTAACTCCTATAGACCTAGGCTAACTAAGTTCAGGAGATATGAAACATGATATATATATATATATATATATATATATATATATATATATATATATATATATATATATATATATATATATATATATATGGGAACCCCCTCTCCTGTATCTACATCCTGTGAGACAGCAACAAAGAGATGGAGCTGGGGGGGAAAGTGACTGCTCCCCGCACTCTAGTTTTGGGGTGTTTGAATGTGCGTGGATGTAGTAAGATAGAGAGTAAAAGATGTGAGATTGGAAGTATGTTTAGGAATAGAAGGATGGATGTATTGGCCTTGCGTGAGACAAAAATAAAAGGAAAGGGTGAAGTGATGTTTGGTGAAATGTCTGGTAGAGTGTCTGGGATTGAAAGGGGAAGAGCGATAGAGGGTGTGGCTTTATTGTTGAGTGAATGGATGACAGGTAGAGTAGTGGAATGGAAGGAAATATCTAGGTTAATGTGAGTAAGGGTTAGGTTGGATAGGGAATGTTGGGCGTTTGTCAGTGCGTATGGGCCTGGTAGTGAGAAAAGTGGGAAGTATGGTGTACCAGGTGAAAATGAGAGTGGTGAGAGACTGGTAGATATGTGTGTTGAACAAGTGATGGTGATAAGTAATAGCTTTTTTAAAAAGAAAGATAAAAATAAGTATACATGGGTAAGAGTGGCAAATGGAAGAGTAGTAGAAAGGGCATTAATGGATTATGTGTTGATAACTAAAAGAATGTTTGGAAGATTGAAAGACGTGCACGTGTTTAGGGGTATGGCTAACGGTATGTCTGATCATTTTTTGGTGGAAGGAAAATTAGTTGTAGCAAAAGAGTGGGGGAATAGAGTAGGTGAATGTAAAAGGGAGCTAGTGAGGGTTGAAGAGCTAATAAAACCGGGGGTAAAAAGTAAATATCAGGAAAGGTTGAAAATGACATATGACGAAGTGAAAGTAAGAGAAACTGGTAATTTAGAGGAGGAGTGGAAGCTAGTAAAAGAAAATTTTGTTGGGATTGCAAGTGATGTGTGTGGCAAGAAGTTGTTGGAGGCAGCATGAGGAAGGACAGTGAATGGTGGAATGAAG
>NC_090746.1:41526464-41568964 GCF_036898095.1 Palaemon carinicauda | reverse complement strand
ATTATCTTGAATTTTTAATGTGTTAGATCACTCAATTACGTAACTAAATTAATATGGGCACCTCTGTGAACACAAGGATGAGAATTCGATACACTATACTCAACGCAGTGCCAGGCTTCAAAACATACATGATACAGAGCTAATTACCCCGAACGGATCATAGTCAATTAACTGAGTAACTGATTGATTGATCTATGACGTTAAAAATTGACGTCAAAACCTCCATGGCCACCAACGTCGGAAATACTTGCTAACAATTTTTTTTCAAAAGGCTTGATGAAAATCTCAACATCTGATAATTTTCATGAAATTCGCAATTACATAAAAATTAAAATTGAAATAGTAAAATTTACCAATATAAGTAAAATATTACCGTAGTAATCACATTTCGTAACGACGAGTAACCCCCTTGTTTAAACTTTACATTGTCGATCAACTTCGAAACATCCTCAGCGAGAATTCTGGAAAGGAGATAATTGCCCCCCTCTTGATTTCACTAGACTTAACTCACTGTCAAAAATACTTTCATTTATTTGACATTTCAACACTCTAGAAATTGTGTTACACGTCTCTCCAAGATGCCACAAGATTCTACCATATTCCCATCTCCCCAGAATTAAATGTTGCATTTTTCATTACTACAGCAACAACGATTGATATATGAAAATCATGATTAGGGTTCCCTTCAAACGCTAAAGTATCATTTATATGTTTTTACAAAAGATGTTGACAAAAGCTGTAATAATTTTTTTTTGGTTTATTGAGGCTTTTGTGTCTACTTTTTCGTAGCATTATTCTTCATTATTTTATGTCATTTGTATTGCGCTTTCCACCTTTTTTTTATGTTTAATGCATATCACGCACAGCTTACATTCTCATCTTCCCCAAAACTTCTCATATTAATTGCATAATAGTCCAATGTAGTATTTGAAGGTGAGTAAATGAATGTGATTACAGAATAGTGTCATAAATAATAAAAAATGTAGTACATGAAAATATCGAGGTAAAATGTAATATTCTCTGTAAAATTAAGTCAATAAGTACTAACAGGAAAAACTAATTATTTAGTTTCCATTAAGATATTTTCACTCTTAAACAGGCCAACGAAAAAGTCGATTTGGGTTGCTCTTACATGGGGAACAAACAACTTGAAATGACAAAGTTTAATTGTTCTCAAGTCATCCGGCCTGGAAAAAGAAAAGCCGATATGAATTCGACCATTGAGTCAACAGAATTACGACCTATTTACGATTTCCAAGTCACGGTTACGTTTCACAATTGTTTTACCGATACACAAAATTATTGCCGAAAAAATATGCTGATGGACATAATGTCGATGGACATATTGGCACCGGTCATAATGTCGACGGCCATAATATCAACGGTCAAAATGCCGACATCCCTTTGAAGAGGACATAATGTCGACCCAAAAATTTAATAATAATAATAATGATAACAATAATATATAACTTTATATGATGAAGATAAAAAAAATCAAATTCAAATGAGTTTATATCATTTTTATTACAGATAGGAAGAAAGTATTATTTTTGCCGTAAAAACATGATTCTAAAAAGTGTTACAAATTATGAGCAACTACACTCAAAAACTGTAACCTTTGATTGGGGAGAAAGTTTGTGACCAGATCCTTAAATCTTTCGTTGATTTTAGCATATTCTGTGTTCTGTGTTCTGGCTTCAATTTCACTCCCCTTGGTTAGCTGCGATAACAATATTTGTGTATTTGCCTTTTTTTTTCTTTTTTTTTCTTTTCGATTTTTTAACCAACGTTTCTAAAAATGCACGCTTAATCGCCATTCTTCTGTTAAAAAGCATTATGTCACCCTTCAATTTCACTATTTGTGCGTGGAAAGTCATTTACGACATGACTGTGAACGACTGGAATTCATAGCAGGGTTCACGTCGATATCCATGTTGAACTACGCCTATTTATACCAAGGTCGCTTCAAAATACGCCAAAAATTTATCACATTGACCAAACTGGATGAAAAATAGTATTTGGATAAGTCTTCCTTATTCTATTAATAGCAGTTCTTTACAAATCAACATTGATTAAGGTTGGGCTCAAACTGCGGTCTTTCAAAAAATTTATATAAATTCTTAAGCCTTCTCACCTTTTTTGCTAGTAAGTCAATAAACCATTGGCAGCATTCTGCTATTTTTTAACAAAAGCATGAATAGTATACAGCTGTTTCTTTTAAAGAGGAGAATCAAGCGTCCCACCGCAAAGCCACATACAGATGTCCTCACTTTCATGAAGCAAAAATCATTCTCTTCTTATGGGTGACGTCAAATCTTCATCGTCATTTGAATTATGTTAACTGGAGTTTTCTAATGTGATAACTACCAAGATAAAATGGGTTGAACGAGATTATTACCATAAAAGTAGTTACTATTTTTATTCTTATCATATACAACGTCATTATCATCTAATTCTTGGAGTCGACATTATGTCCTCTTCAAACTGATGTCGGCATTTTGTCCGTCGACATTATGACCGGTGGCATCATGTCCATCGACATTATGTCCATCGGCATTTTGTCTGTTCAACACACAGATTACGTGAAATCTCGTGAGACTCCATCCGATCGTCCAAAAGGTACCAGACAATTAAGAATAGTTTCTTGAGAACAATGAAGATTTGCAACTGCATTGTGTCTTGATAAGTCTTGAGCATATAGGTCTCAGTGAGACATCAGCTTTAATGATAAAAATCCCGTGTAAAAGGACACAATGTCGGAACGAACCCAACAGGAGTAATAATGCACAGCACATTCCAATTAGTATGTTTTTTTTTTTTTTTTTTTTTTTTTTTTTTTTTTTTTTTTTTATTAATCCCATTGACAATTCAGCATAATACCTGAATTGACGAAAACTATTAACAGTAGCTTGTTGTATTTAATGTTAACATTACTGGTGGTGTCACTGGTTTGGTAACAAGGCATTGGTGCCTCATGTCATACGGAATCATATAAATTCTCTTCCACAAAAATTGTGATGTAAAATCTTTAGATATTAATATTGTCATGGTCATTGCTATTTATTTTACCATTGGTATTATTACTTTTATCGTTATTTTTGTGACACCTTCTTTAAACACGCTTCATTAATAAAACCTTATACATACTGTTTATTTTGATTACCAAAACAAACTAAGCAACCTCAATTGTTACACTTATCCTTGGTATTATCAATATCATTAACATTATTATGAATATTAATAAGAACAAAATACACTTCTTTTGGGACAATGCTTTCCCTTGTAGTTATAAAGTCAGTGATATCGATATAAAAGAAATGGACAATAACACATCGTGAAAAACAATTATGTCAAAAACCTTTGTTAGTTAGAATGTATTGACTATCTTTTTTAAAAACCTATATACCAAACATGACTAAATTCACGCATATCTCAAGATTTTGTACAGTATGCTTTAAGTGAAGTTGTTTCCGTACATGAATAAATAACTAACATTTAGGAAGTGTATTATCATCAGTAGAGATTCTTCTGAAGTTCTTTTATGATTCACACAAGCCTCGATTTTCAGAGGTAAATAACGTCAAATATAATTTCACCTTATCACTTTTGCAAAATTAAATATTATTAAAGCAATACACTATTCAGCAAGGATAAATATGAGAGACATAATCCATAATAAAGTGATGATGACACAAGATTATTATAGAATTAGGCTTAAAAGCTTGAAACACAATTCAAAAATAAATCAACAATTCCTCGCTAGAATCAGAACATGTTTAGCAGGAATGGACATAAGATGGTCGATAATGATTAACTGGTTGTTGAAAATTTTCGGGAAAAAAAAGGAAAAGTCCTAAATAGATAGTCAATCGATAGATGATTTCTAATACATTTCCACATTATATTCATGAAATTATTTAATAATGTTGGAGCAAAATAAATCCAGCTTCCCTGCCAAATACAGATATTTTGTGAAGTTTTACAGAGAGCTTCCTGGGAGGTGATAAGGAACTTCTCCTAGAATCCCAAAGGGTAAAACAACTGATAGGTAAGTGGCTAATATAGAAAGGTTGGCATAAGTCTGCCATTTAAGTCTACTGGTCAAGACTAATTTTTTAACGACAAAGAAAGGTTTCTCATCGCCACATTTCAATAACTGAAACATAGAAAGACTTAATTTATTGACTTCCAACACCTTCTCCCCTTTTCGTTATACTTAGCTTGATATCCTTTCATGGGCAAAAGATTTTCTAATCATGTTCCTTGTAATGATGTTCCTTTCCAAGATATGGGTTTAGACCACGGAATGTGGATTGACCAATGGTCTAGATGATATCTACAAAGATAAAAAAATGCACTTTTGATAAAAGAAAAGTTTACTTTACTATACAGATGGAGAATATCTGGCTTGGTGGAAAATAGGATCCCATACATGGGTTTCTTATATCTCCATAGCTATCAAGCATTTCTATGGTTGGAATGGCAAGGAGAGTCTCCTTTTAATATATAATTCCTGTAATGCATACTTTCATTTAAAACGTTATAATAGTAGTGAAATAATAGAGATACATTACTACTAACTGGTTTATTGAAGTTACAGATGAAGTTCTATTTTAAATAGGCAAGGAATCTTTTTTTTTTAGTTACTCAATCAATCCTCCGTAAAAAATGGGGGAAGGGAGATCACAGCACCAGAAATTAATCACTTACTAAATGTAAACTACTATACTAAATTTGAATAAGAATTATTTTCTTTGGAAACTCCATAACCATTCAAACTGATTCATTCACTAATGTAATATATTGACATCACATTAAAAGGCAAGGACGCCTAAGTAAATTAAATAGTATATGAAAATCTATATCGTATACCAGTTAATGAGTCCCCACCGAAATAATGGGAGTTTAGGAGTGCAAAACCAAAATGAAGTTAATGGGCAAAAATTCCATATTACAGCATCTGTGGAAGCAAACAAATGTGGTTATAAGCATCGTCTTAGTAATTTACTTACTAATTTGTCATCATTAGCACCGTCAATTAACTTTATAAAAAGTCAGTGTCCGTCCCCCTTTTGATCTGCCAGTAGAGTGATTCCGACCCAATTCAGGAATATTCATAATATATCGTTTCAACTACAGCATACTATTTGATGTTCGAAAATTGTGGCGCCATAAATTATAAAGAAAATTTCTTTCATATTGCTAATGTAAGCACCGTTAAAAGTTTATTATTGTCTGTCCTTCAACCCAACAAAAATTAAACTGAAGACTTTTAAGTACAGCCTAGCCAAGATCTATGGTGACCATCGGCCATAACTTCCTACAGTGGCAAAATAGTCAAAAATATCTGATGAGAGGAGCCCCAGAAACACATGCTGGGATATATTTAGAACCCTTTAATGTCAACGTAAAACATTCATATCCATAACTCCACTTCGGTGTTTAATCGAGTCTTACTTAACTTAATACAGCTACTCCCAAAATAATGCCACTGCCACGCAGTTTGAATGGTATTCCTTATATTTTTCCGTAAGCATTCATATGAGGATAATGATTCCAGTCAAAATTTGCCTTTTTAGATGTAGTTCTTAGGTCTCAAAAAGACCTCATTGTCCAAAAAGTGTCTGACCTCAAGAATTACTGAATAACGGTATTCTATAGCTTTCCCAACTGCTTTTCCAAGCTTCCAGATCAAAACTTGTGACTCTAAGTGACTTAGGTCAACCAGAATCAAATCTACAAAACTACTTTCATTGTACTCAAAAATCACATTGACCTGCCATCAGCCCCTTTTGAATATTTTCGTTCAAAAGCCTAAGACTTTCTAATAAAATTTCTATTACATGTTTAGTCAAGATAAATATTTTTTTTTTTTTTTTCCATAAGCTACCAAGAGTCTCTATAATACAAATCAACTTTGAATCCCTACTTCCGGGCACCACTTTGGCTACTATCTCCAGCAATCTGTAAACTCAGGGAATTTTAAACTTTCCACCAAACCTTTCGGAACCCAAATCTTCCACATGTACAGTTACATTCAAAACTTCGCACACACCCATAGGAAATCGTTTATCACTTGTCTCTATTGACACCATGAGTGGACGGAGCCTTCTCAAACATGAGAGAATGCTTACAAATATTACAAATCGAGTTGTCATATTTCATTATGTGTTATCATTTGACGTCTCGACTATCTACTACACACACACACACACACACACACACACACACACACACACACACACACACACACACTCACACACACACCCGGTAGACAATTTCAAGAAAAGGGTCGGGGGCGGGGGCGGGGATTACCCCTTCCCCTCACCCGCTCATTCCGACAGTGATGAAATAAGGTAGTCAGTCATTTCTGTTTTAAGGTTTGTGAGAGAGAGAGAGAGAGAGAGAGAGAGAGAGAGAGAGAGAGAGAGAGAGAGAGAGAGAGAGAGGTTAAATGAAGATTGTTGATATAGCTTGTAAAATATTGTATCATTGCCTAAATCTAATTGAATACCGTCAATGTTCCAGCAAATATTGCTAACCTACTTCATTATTAGTTGATTTGCAGTAGCAGTGGAATCAAGTAGCTGTTTTTGTTGGAAAGTTGATTAGTAAAGAAAGTTAAGTGTTAACTTTGTATAATAGATAATCAATGATTGCTACAGTAAATGCTGATGAGTGCATAACTCCTATATATAAGTCTGAGTTTAGTCGGGTCTAAAATAGGTTGCATTGAGGTAAATGAGCTCACTATTATATTCTAGCAAAACCCTTAAGAGATTTGTATTAATGACAAATAATATAAGACAAGGTCCTTAGTTTCAGAACTACGTAATTTTCCGAAATTTTGTCATGAAAGTAGGATATACTAATTTGTCCAAAATGTATTCTCCTCTAATTTGCCGGGAAAATGCACACGCAGATGGCATAAGCACAAAATGATTTCCTACTCTAATACCTTGACTATTAGTCATCAATTATTATATAATTGCTAATAGCATTATCTTAAGAAAATAACAAAGCTTAAAGATCAAGCTGAGTTTTTATCAATTTCATGCACAACGTTCTTATAGTCTTGATTCAAATAGGCTTAACTCCCTATGATAAAGTCCCTATTTTCAGCGTCCTTTCTAAGTGAACATGTGGCCGAGTTAGCACAGCTATGTGGGGCTGGGTGTAGGCCTTTGTGCTAGGTGTATTACTCCAGGTAGATAGGAGGTTAATGAGCAAAAAATTCGGAGTGCTCTAGCATGACCATACCAGCTCTTCAACACATGAAGGTTAAATTATAATTTCTACGGATGATTCAATAAACCGTGAAAGGGAAGACAAAATATTTAAATATCTTGTCCTTTTCATCAAAGTATAACACCCAAGGAGCACTGCCCTTGGAGTAGTAAAAAAAATTTCTCATTATAGATTTAATTTTCTGAGCCTTTTTCTCTATCCTCTGACATGCCATGTCAGGTATTAATTCATTAACAACTGTTCCTTTTTATCATTGAATATTCATTTATTTTCTAAACATTTTCGTTATTTTAAACATGAATGGCGTTCAGCTCCAGTGCTTGCCTTAGGCCGTAAATATTAGATCCTAGTTTCTCATTACCCCGCCAGAAAAAAAAATTTCTCCCGAGCGGCAGCATGAAACACTTTCTCTTGACCATTCCCGCCTAGAATCATTCGAAATTTGAGTGAAGCTAGGAAAAGTTTTTCATTGGATGGGTTCAGAGAAAAGGCATTTGGAGCACTGTGTTTCATTGTTCTCAATTATATATAATCTTCATTTTTTCAATCTCCATAGAAATGGAAGAAAAACCTGGATTGTGAAGGACGCTTCCATGAATAAAAGGTCTAGCTCAAACTTTTTAAACAATTCTCATTACGTTCTCTTATCATTATTACAGTTAGCGAAAATATCTTGGTTGATTTTAAAGTAAACCTGCAAATTATCTCTCAGAGCACTTTCATAATGAACATATTAATTGGGAAACTTGTGGTATGTGGAGGACTACAGAACATAACGATCTGCTCTCCACTTTTGCTATAGTGACTCAATAATTATCAAGTGAATTAGCTTTTGTGATAAGAATTAAATTAGCAATGTAGCAATGTTTAAAATTTAAGTTCAAATTTTATATAACTACGAACACAGGCGATGAGACTGCAAAACTGATCGAAAATTTTGAATCTTAATGACTTAGGAAGAATTTCATAGTAGAGCATCCTTACGTATTACGAAATGTTGCAATCTATGAATACCTAAACGCCGACGAAAGTCTTTAGCAGTCAATATAGCATTTGAAAAATACCAATAAGTTTTTCGAAGTACAATACAAAAATTTTGATTGAAAAAATTGCCTAATCAAGTAAAACACATTTTTAATATGCATGGATGACTAAAGATTAATCCATATGGTGATCGATTACTATATTAACTACAATCATATCTCTCTCTCTCTCTCTCTCTCTCTCTCTCTCTCTCTCTCTCTCTCTCTCTCTCTCTCTCTCTCTCTCTCATCAGGATGCCAGAAAGCCTCAAATCAATCAATCAATCAATCTCTCTCTCTGAATGTCCCCAAGGTCGGAATATTTTACAGCATCAAGCCATAAATGAAACTATAACTTTTTCCATCAGTAAATCGGAAAGACTTATGTCAGAACAATCTAATGTAGCTGTTAACGGAAGTCATTGTTCAGCTATAACACTTCATTAATTTCTTTATGCTTATACGGATTCAATATATATATATATATATATATATATATATATATATATATATATATATATATATACATATGTATATATATATATATATATATATATATATATATTTATATATATCCATATATATATATATGTATATATATATATATATATATATATATATATATATATATATATATATATAACTAGTAACATTTTCGCTTCTGGCAAGCTTAAGTTTAAGGATGAAGAGGACAGCAAGAAGACTTCGGATCATCTTACATATTTATTCAACACCAACGTTTCGGGAATCCATTCCCATCATCAGGGCTACATAAAACATGAAATTATGTTTACATTAGAAATTAATCATACATTTTTGCTTAAAATTGCTTTGGTATAAAAAATATTAAAAAACGGTTAAAAGAATCAAAATACAGGAACCTAGACGGTATATAAAAACATGTGGCTAACAGAGGTCCTTTACAATTATGATGATAAAAACACTTGTGGTCAAAATGGAATAAAAAATATACATATATGTAAATGAATGGTCGAACTTACTGTCAAGAGATGTGGCTGAAAACTATAGGAATATTTGAGAAAATTCTTGAAGAAAATGCTTAAACTACGAACAAAAAATAGATCAACAAGGGATGATAGGTAATGGTAGTTAGGCAATATGTAATGGTGTGGAGGTGGTTTGATTATTTAAGGAAGGGGACAGTTTCTTTATATAGAGAGATTCTAAGAGAAGGAGCGAAAGGCAATCGGATGTTTGGGAAAGAATTTCGAAATGGTTGTATTGTATATGAGTTTTACATGAGTTTGAATGATTTCTTATAGAGGAAAATTCTTGGGATTTTAATACGGAACCAGTGCGATGACTGACACCCCTATGGGAATCGATGCGGACCTTCAGTAATCGTCGGGTAGACCCGATATACGATTTTTTGCTATATTGTAAGATGAGTAATATTGTGCCTAATTTCATCAAGTTTAAATTATATAGATCTTCACTATATAACTCTGATTTTTATAGAACTGCTACCCAGTCCCTCTTAGACATTGAAATTGATTTTAAATCCAAATCTATCAATAGATTGAAAGGCTCAGTGTCCTCCCTGTCACATTCATTGTATAACACTTTGTCCCCGCTCGATGGTTTTTATGTTAGATCACTTTTAAGTAAAAATATTAAACAGTATACCCTAAATATAACAGAGGTTCATAAACGTAAACTTTTAAAATTAGGTATTAGTCTGCCAAGATTCCTTTCTCCCAAGGATGTTGTTTTTAATTACTCTGACTACGTTCTGTCTAAAAAAGAAGAATTTTTACTTTCCTTAGGACTTGATTTTTGCCTTCCAAATTTTAAACCAAACTTTTATCAATTTTTTCTACCATTTGAACGTTTTTTTCACTGCATTCGAAATCTTCCTGCACATATTAACTTAGAAGCAACCCAACAGTCAATTCATGATATTGCCCATAGGGTGTTTCCTTTTTTGAAAGCCACCAATTGGTTTCCCTTTTTTAAACAAGATGATTTTACAGTGCTCAAGAAACTCTCACAAAACAGGAATATTGTTATTTGCAGACCAGATAAAGGTAAAGGCGTTGTTATTCTTAACCACAGTGACTATATCCAGAAAATGAATAATGTTTTATCAGATTCCAGTAAATTTTTAGAAGTTGGTGATCTCCAATATAGCCTAATTTTTAAAGTTGAAGATAAAATAAACCGCACATTAAAACTACTCAAAGATAAAGGTATGTTGTCCGAACAGTCTTATCAATCATTATATAGTTCAGGATCTTCTTTTAGTGTTCTGTATGGACTTCCTAAGGTCCATAAGACTAATGTACCCCTCAGGCCTATTTTAGCAGCTTATAACTCGCCAAATTATCACTTAGCCAAATTCCTAGTTCCTCTCCTTAGTCATTTAACCAATAATCAATTTACTCTTCAAAACTCCGCCAAGTTCATTCCCGAAATACTTGAACAAGATAGTAACTCAATTATGGTTAGCTTGGATGTAGAATCTTTGTTTACTAACGTGCCCCTTCATGAAACAATAGAAATTATACTCAACAAGCTTTTTCCTACCGAAAATACCTTATTCGGCGGCTTTGATTCAAACAGTTTCAGAAAACTCCTTGAACTTTCAGTAATAGATATTCATTTTGTTTTTAATACCAAATTATTCAAACAGGTTGATGGAATGGCAATGGGGTCGCCCTTGGGTCCTACATTTGCCAATACATTCATGTGCCACTTGGAGGAAATATACCTTGGACAATGTCCGGAAGCATTTCGTCCTAGTTTTTATAAGAGATACGTTGACGACACTTTTTTGCTATTTAGAGAAAAATCCCATGCTGACAAGTTTTTAGAATATGTAAATAGAATTCACCCAAACATTAAGTTTACCATGGAAATAGAAAAAGATAACCAGTTGCCATTCCTTGACATAAACATTTCACGTTCAAATAGAGGATTTCTTACAGGTATTTTTAGAAAAGAGACATACACTGGTTTGGGTCTTAATTTTTTTAGCAGTTGTTCGAAATCATTCAAGATTAACTCTATTCAAACCCTTTTATTTAGAGCATATTCCTTATGTTCGGACTGGCATAATTTTCATAAAGAAATTTCATTTTTAAAAACATATTTTACATACAATTGTTATCCTTCACACCTCTATGACAAAATTGTTAATAAATTTCTTAATGGTATTTTTCAGCCTAAATATAAATGTCCTGAAGTTCCCAAAAAACTAATGTATGTATCATTGCCTTATGTTAAAAATGCTCTTTTCAGAAACGAGCTCACCACAGCCCTCAGCACTCTGTACCCATATGTGAATTTTAAGTTTATATTAAAAAACCCTTTAAATATTGGCAAACTTTTCAGGTTCAAAGACACCCTCCCAGAGTTGATGCGGTCCTTCGTTGTTTACAAGTATACTTGTCCAAAATGTAATTTTGGAAACTATATCGGGTCTACCCGACGATTACTGAAGGTCCGCATCGATTCCCAAAGGGGTGTCAGTCATCGCACTGGTTCCGTATTAAAATCCCAAGAATTTTCCTCTATAAGAAATCATTCAAACTCATGTAAAACTCATATACAATACAACCATTTCGAAATTCTTTCCCAAACATCCGATTGCCTTTCGCTCCTTCTCTTAGAATCTCTCTATATAAAGAAACTGTCCCCTTCCTTAAATAATCAAACCACCTCCACACCATTACATATTGCCTAACTACCATTACCTATCATCCCTTGTTGATCTATTTTTTGTTCGTAGTTGAAGCATTTTCTTCAAGAATTTTCTCAAATATTCCTATAGTTTTCAGCCACATCTCTTGACAGTAAGTTCGACCATTCATTTACATATATGTATATTTTTTATTCCATTTTGACCACAAGTGTTTTTATCATCATAATTGTAAAGGACCTCTGTTAGCCACATGTTTTTATATACCGTCTAGGTTCCTGTATTTTGATTCTTTTAACCGTTTTTTAATATTTTTTATACCAAAGCAATTTTAAGCAAAAATGTATGATTAATTTCTAATGTAAACATAATTTCATGTTTTATGTAGCCCTGATGATGGGAATGGATTCCCGAAACGTTGGTGTTGAATAAATATGTAAGATGATCCGAAGTCTTCTTGCTGTCCTCTTCATCCTTATATATATATATATATATATATATATATATATATATATATATATATATATATATATATATATATATATATATATATATGTAAGGCCCTTTTCGCCAATAGGCGTAGGAGATGATGGTGATTATATATATATATATATATATATATATATATATATATATATATGTGTGTGTATATATATATGTGTGTGTTTGTGTGTGTATGTGTATGTCTGTGTGTGCGTATACGCATACAAGTATTATATGGGTGATGTGTATTTGTAGTGGATAGTCGAGACCTCAAATGATAACACAAAATGAAATATGACAACTCAATTGGTAATACTTGTAAGCGGTTGAACAAGGCTCCGATCACTTCCAAGAAGTAGTAAGAACAGCAACCCTATGTCTGTGTTGCCATGGTGACACTAGAGACATCTGACGAACGATTTTCCCTGAGTGTCTGCGAAGTTTTGAATCTAACTGTACAAGACCCAGAAAACAGGATATTACATCATTTGTAGTCCTCTAAACCTTTGACCTTTCACACCATCATCCTGGCAAATAAACACTTTGCCTCTCTATGAATATTCATAACTATATTTTAAACTTACAAACTTAAAACCCATTCACTACTTGAGATACAAAACATAAAAAAAAGCACCCAAAACATACCCGAAGAGCCAGAAAATATCGCACTGCAAAATTGTAAATGGAAACAGCTATACAATATAACAATATCCCGTTTAGTGTTCTAAAACTTAAAGTGTGTAATCACTTGTTAAGTTATCATATTCAGAATTCTTTTACAATCATTTATTTCTCTATTTTTATGGCACAAGCCACCAGTTGAGATATTCCCGCTAGAGAGTTATTGGGTCCTTTCACTGGCCAGACAGTACTATATGCATCTCTCTCTGGTTACGGATAATTTTGTCTTTGCCTACACGTACACAGAATAGGCTGGCCTGTTCCTACCACCTTCTCCTCTGCCCTCATCCATGTGATAACACTGAGAATACCAAACAATTCTTCTTCTCTCAGGGAGTTAACTACTGCAATTTATTTGTTCAGTGGTTACTTTCCTCTTGGCAAGGGTATAAAAAACTCTTTAGCTGTGGTAAGCAGCTCTTCTAGAAGGAGGACACTCCAAAATTAAACCATTGTGTTCTGATCTTAGGTAGTGGTTCTATCTTATTAGTCTCCCTCTTGTTTTATTTTTGAAGTTTTTTATAGTTTATTTGTGAAGGATCCAATTTAATGCTATTACTGTTCTTGAAATAGTTTATTTTTATTGTTTATTACTTCTCTTGTAGTTTATCTATTTCCTGGTTTCCTCTCCTCACTAGGTTACTTTTCCTTTTTGGAGCCCTTTGGCTTACCGCATCTTGCTTTTCCAACTAAGGTTATAGCCCACCTACTTGGTCTCACACGAATATCCCTCCCATTTCTCCTCAAGTGTTAGCATTCTTTTTTTCTTTGAAGGGTCCTTTTCCTTAATGCCTGTTATGGGTATGTTAGCTACAATGAAATCTCTGACCCTCCTTGTGGCATTTTCTTCCTCAGCTTTATCTGATACCTAGGGCTTTCAATCCCCTGCTTTAACAGAAGGTTTCTCCTTTTCTGTTTCTCCTGTATGGCTCTCATCTACCACTCTAATTACAAATTGTTCAATAGTCAACATGCTCAAAACTTTCAAAAGGAATCATGTTTTTGCATTAAGGTTCATAATCCTCTTAATGGCATCCATTGTTTACTTGAAGGTAGCTTCTTTTCTTACTGGGCATACCTGTCATTCAATCACTACATCTCTTCTTTCTTCCTTATAAATACACATCGCATACTGTATCGGGACATCAATTCTCAATTCTTATTCTACAAAATCATCCACCAATTCTTTTTTACCTCTTACAGCAACGGCTTTATATCTATTTACAACTGAAAAAATTTATTTTCCTGACCTTCCATCATTTATTTCAGAGTATCATTTTCCTCGAAGGCTATGAGTGTTTGAGTGCAAGATTGTTTAAAAAGCATGGCGGTTGTCGGGTTTCGATCTACAGCAGATGACCCTTATAGTCAACATAATTGATAGGACAAACCGTGGCTCAATGATGATTGTAGACGTGCTTATTTGGAGAAGTAAGAGGCATATCATCTTTGGAAGGGTAACAGATCAGATATGACCTGGAATAACTATACTTAGCTTCAAGCTTTTGCTCAGAGAGTTTATGCCTCAACTGAAAAGGAATACAATTTAACCATAAAAGAAACCCTTTTACAACTCAGAAACATGAATGGTGGTCTACCCTTAAATCTGCACTCTTTGATGTAGATACAACAGTTCCTCCTTTACTTAAACCAGATGGATCAGTCACTCACTGTCCAAAGGAAAAGGCAACCCCTTTTGGCTGATGTTTTTGACAGTAAACAGAGTAATGAAAAACTTGAACTTCCTCATTCCTGTTTTCTTGAGGCTAAACTAACTAGTTTAGCTTTTCGATCTCATGAAATTAAAGCTCTGTTGATGGACCTTGATGCTTATGGAGGTGTAGACCTAAATGGTATTTTTCCTTTGTTTTTTATAAAGACAGCAGATTTCTTAGCTCCAAAGTTATCTGTTATTCTACGTAAGATAGCAAGAAGAGGAGCTTTTAGCACTTGTTGGAGAATTGGTAATGTTACTCCTCTATGTAACTGTGTTTGTGGTAGCTCAAGTCCCACTGATTACCGCCCAATTTCCATAACTCCCACATTACCTATAGTTTTTGAACGTCTTCTGGCAAAACGTCTTAATAAGTTTACTGAAGGTAATCATCTATTCCCTAGTTTGCAATTGGGTTTTCGTAAAGACCTTGGAGCATGTGATGCCCTTCTTACAATATTCAATGCCGTACAGAAATCCCTTGATTGTGGTCAGGAAGTTCGTATGATTGGCCTTGAATTTCGTGGTGCCTTTGACCATGTTAATCATGAGGCCCTTGTTTTCAAACTCAAACAGTTGGGAGTGGGTGTGTCATTTCTTAGTATTACTATTAATTTTTATGTAATAGATCTCAAAGAGTTGTTGTTAATGGGCCCCATAGTGATTATAGGAATGTGATATCTGGTGTTCCACAGGGTAGTGTTCTTGGCCCATTACTTTTCATACTATATACACATGACATGTGGTTTGGCCTAGAAAACAAGCTTGTTGCATATGCAGATGATGCTACTCTCTTTGCATCAATTCCATCTCCTGAATGTAGATCTAGGGTTGGTGAATCCCTTAATAGAGATAAATATGTATGACTCTTTAAAAATTTTAGGTGTGATTCTCGACAGTAAATTTACTTTTGAGAAACATATAAGGTCTGTGTCCTCTTCAGTTGCACAAAAAATAGGCTTATTGAGAAAGTCTTTTAAGATTTTCGGTGATCAATCTATTCTGAAGAAGTGTTTTAATTCTTTCATTCTACCTTGTTTTGAGTATTTTTCTCCTGTCTGGTGTTCAGCTGCTGATTCTCATCTTAATTTGTTGGACAGAAACTTACGGTCTATTAAATTTCTTATTCCTGATCTAGATATTAATCTCTGGCACCGTCGTTCAATTAGTTCATTATGCATGTTGCATAAGATTTTTCATAACTCTGACCATCCTTTACATTCAGATCTCCCAGGACAATTCTATCCTGTTCGTAATACTAGTCAGGCAGTTAATTCTAATAGCCAGGCCTTCTCCATCACGAGGCTCAATACTACGCAGTACTCTAGAAGTTTTATTCCAGCTGTGACCAAGTTGTGGAATGATCTTCCTAATCGGGTGGTTTGTCGTAGAAAACAAGCTTGTTGCATATGCAGATGATGCTACTCTCTTTGCATCAATTCCACCCCCTGTATGTAGATAGGGGGTTGGTGAATCCCTTAATAAAGATTTAGCTAAAATTAATGCATGGTGCAAATTATGAGGTATGAAGTTGAATCGTAACAAAACTCAAAGTATGATTGTAAGTAGGTCAAGGACGTTAGCCCCTCAATGTTTGGATCTCAGTATTGATAATGTTCCTTTAAATTTGTATGACTCTTTTAAACTTTTAGGTGGGATTATCGACAGCAAATTTTCTTTTGAGAAACACATTAGGTCTGTGTCTTCTTCAATTGCCCAAAAAATTGGCTTATTGAGAAAGTCTTTTAAGATTTTTGGTGATCAATCTATTCTGAAGAAGTGTTTTAATTCTTTTATTCTACCATGTTTTGAGTATTGTTCTCCTTTCTGGTCTTCAGCTGCTGATTCTCATCTTAATTTGTTGGACAGAAACTTACGGTCTATTAAATTTCTTATTCCTGATCTAGATATTAATCTTTGGCACCGTAATTCAGTCAGTTCATTATGCATGTTGCACAAGATTTTTCATAACTCTGACCATCCTTTGCATTTAGATCTCCCTGGACAATTCTATCGTGTTCGTAATACTAGGCAGGGTAATTAATTCTAATGCCAGGCCTTCTCCATCATGAGTCTCAATACTACACAGTATAATGGAGGTTTTATTCCAGCTATTACCAAGTTGTGGAATGACCTTCCTAATCGGGTAGTTGAGTCAGTAGAACTTCAAAAGTTCAAAGTTGCAGCAAATGTTTGTATGTTGACCAGGCTGACATGAGTCTTTTTAAAGTTTATATATGACATATCTGTTTTTGATGTTGTTAATAGTTTATATATGACATATCTGTTTTGACGTTCTTACTGTTTTTAGAATGATTTATTTTTAATTTATTCTCATCATTTATTTATTTCCTTAGTTCCTTTCCTCACTGGGCCATTTTTCCCTGTTGGAGCCCTTGGGCTTATAGCATCCTGCTTTTCCAACTAGGGTTGTAGCTTGGCTAGTGATTATATATATATATATATATATATATATATATATATATATATATATATTTATATATATACATATATATATATATATATATATATATATATATATATATATATATATATATATATATATGTATATATATATATATGGATATATATATATATATATATATATATATATATATATATATATATATATATATATATATATATATTTATGTATATATGCATATATATATATATATATATATATATATATATATATATATATATTTATATGTATATATATATATATATATATATATATATATTCATATGTATATATATATATATATATATATATATATACATATGTATGTATATATATATATATATATATATATATATATATATATCTATTTATGAAGCTGGTATAGTGTAGAGTAAATACAATAGTTTATCCATGATTTACTTATTTATATTTCATTTTTGCAATGAAGAGATGAATAGCCAGCCCGTTAAAAGAGCTCCTCCCATGTAGACGTAAGTATATTATGTAAATTTTGTAAGACCTTCGTCGTTAATTTCATTGTCTTCTTTCTTCAAGTTAGTATATGTAAATTTACATTATTTTTAAGAAATAACTTTTTTATTCCACCTAATTTTCTTACGAAGTCTCATGTAAACTGTTTAGAAGTGTTATGTGACCATACCTAGTATTAGGATATTTCTTTATTTCGGGGACAAAGGGTGGGCGGAGCTAGCTGACTGAGAGACCTGTCTGGCGTGGAGTGAGTACACGTTCGAGAGAGTGATACTTGATTACTCTGACGCTTATGCCCAGGCCCCCATGCTTCCCAAATCTCTGAGAAGTTGCTGGAAGTGGCTAGGTTTCATTTATATAAGGCCACACCAGAGTTAGATTGACACAGATTCCAGCCTTAACGTCGCCATCTCTCACCTCTATCCCTTTCGCACACAGCTCAGAGTATTGTTGTAAAAGTGTTTAGAACCTATAGTGTGTCATCTCCAAACTGATTTTGTGCCCCGTATATATCGTGTGTAGTGAGTACTTATAAAGATTCTCAGAGTTTTGTAAACTGCCCTGTAGGAAGGTTTGGTATTTGTATTGTAATCTGGTTATCTATTTTTTATTAAGTGTCAAACTTAAATATTGTATTCAGATTTCATTTCAAGTGAAACAAGTGATTGTATAATTTACGTAAGTGTTATTTCTTTTTCTTAGTGTAAGGATTATTCAAATTGAACATTTAAAGTCAAGTCATAATGTAAATTTCAGATTGTAACATTTTTGTCTTAATCTAAGTTTTGTTCACACGCAATATTTCGAGTGATTGTATTTGTTATTATGTAAATTCTCTTCCAAATTGTTGTAATTTATATAAATATATTTATTTTTGTAAAGAGAGTATTATTCCAATCACCATTGATTAGAATAGTTACGCTCGTATCCTATTAATGAACTGTAGTAAGTTTATTTGAAATAATAATTACCCAGTTTAATTTTAAGTATACATAAGAGACCTTTGGATATTCAGTGTTTTATGTATTGTTATCTGGGAGTTATTTAACTGTCTCAAAATTCGTGTCATAATATTCTAGAGTGTAACAGTTTTAATGTAAAAGTAAACAAGTGAGTTTGGAACTCTAGACGTTGATTAACTTTTCAGTCTTAGTATATATATCATTATATGTTTGGTTCCCAGTCTCAAGCCATAGTAAATAATATAATTTTTGGTGCCCAACCCAGGGAGCCATCACCATCATATAATATATTTTTGGTGCGCAGACCCGGGAGCCATAATCATATTATATATATATATATATATATATATATATATATATATATATATATATATATATATATATATGGACACACACACACACACATATATATATATATATATAAATATATATATATATATATATATATATATATATATATATATATACATATATATATATATATATATATATATATATATATATATATATATATATATTTAACTGTCTCAAAATTCGTGTCTTAATATTCTAAAGTGTAACAGTTTTAATGTAAAAGTAAACAAGTGAGTTTGGAACTCGAGACGTTGATTAACTTTTCAGTCTTAGTATATATACCATTATATATTTGGTTCCCAGTCTGAAGCCATAATAGATAATATAATTTTTGGTGCCCAATCCAGGGAGCCATCACCATCATATAATATATTTTTGGTGGGCAGACCTGGGAGCCATAATCATATTATATGTATATATATATATATATATATATATATATATATATATATATATATATATATATATATATATATATGTATATATACATATATGCAAATATATGTATATATATATATATATATATATATATATATATATATATATATATATATGCATGGACACACACACACACATATATATATATATATATATATATATATATATTATATATACATATGTATGTATATATGTATATATGTATATATATATATATATATATATATATATATATATATATATATATATATATATATATATATATATATATATATATATATATATGGACTAGCTTCACTAAATGGTAATACATTAATGGCATCAATTATTTTGAGGTGGCAACTTTAAATTTTTCCCTATATTTTCTTGCCTTCTGTGGTAAAAATTTGAGGGAAAAGATGTTATACTGCGTCTACAACATGCCTCCAGAATTTATTCTTAAGCCTTATGAACTGGTGTTGCTGGATCTGAGAATGAAAATCTTTCTTCAGTACAAATCTTTCGAACTCCATTTGGATTTTTGAAGCTTTATTAAAGATCCAAACATCTTCAATGGTATTTTCAAACTTTCCAAATTTCTTGAGCTTTGTATTCAGTACTTCTCAATTCATCATCTTTTATTTTGCGTTTCATAGTCCTCAGCCATGTAGGCCTGGGTCTTCGAACTCCTCTAGTGGAGCCCAGCAGAACGTTTAGTGAATTAATCTCTCCTGGGGAGTGCGAAGAGCATGCCCAAACCATCTCCATCTACCCCTTATTATGATCTCATTCACATATGGCACTCGAGTAATCTCTCTCATAGTTTCATTTCTAATCCTGTTCTGCCATTTAATTCCCATTATCCTTCTATCAACTTAGCCTTTGTCTGATTTGCTTTTTTCAATCTTTCAATAAACTCTAATTCTAAAGACCCTCTATTGGAGATCATAGTTCCCAAATACTTAAATAATTCTACCTCATTAATCCTTTCTCCTTCCAATGATATTACATCTTCCATGCATTCTCCGTTCTCATTATCTCTGTCTTTCTTCTATTTATCTTCAGCCCAAGCTCTTGTGATATTCCATGCATTCTGGTAAGCAAGCATTGCAAATCCTGTGGTTTTCCGCTAACAAGGACAGCATCATTTGCATACTCTAGGTCTGCTAAATACCTATCACCAATCCAGTCCAATCCTTCTCCACCATCTCCGACTGTTCTACGCATTACGAAATCAATGAGGAAAATAAACAACATAGGTGACAACACATTCCCTTTGATTACTCCGCTGTTCACTGGAATTTTTTTTTATAAGACTCCATTAACATTAACTTTGCAGTTACTATGCTCTTGAACAGACTTAATCAAATTTACATATTTAAGAGGAATTCTATAATAATGCAGGACTCTCCACAAAATTGGGCAGTCCACACTAACAAAGGCTTTTTCATAGCCCATAAAGGGCATCAAAAGGGGATTTCTACATTCTACGCATTGTTGTACATGTCTCAAAATGAAAATTTGGACAGTGCAACTTCTACCTTTTCTAAATCCTGCTTGCTCATCTCTCAGCTTTTCATCAATCTTTCTCTCTAGTCTCTTTAGAATAAGCATACTATATATTCTCATAACAACTGACGTAGGTGTTATGCCTCTTTAATTATTGCAATCAGTCATGTCTCCTTTTTTTTTTTTTTTTTTTTTTTTTTTTGCTAATTTCACTAACACACCTAACTCTTATCCATCAGGTTTTGCCTCTTGATGCCCCCATTCTACAAAATAATCTTGTAAGTAGTCTTGGAGTCACTTCAATTTCGGCCAGTATCATCTCGGCAGTTACCCCATCTTTTTAGTTTTTTTGAGGATAGCTTCGCCTCCATACACTCTGAATTCATTCATGGACACATCAAGGTCTCCATTAGCCTTAGGTATATGAATCAGATTATTCCCTTCATATGTCCTATTCCTAACCTCACTAAAGTGTTCCATCCAACGCTGTCTTTCTTCATCTTCTGTTGCTAGAACAGAGCCATCGCTCTTTTTGATGGGCATATGCATCTTCTTTTTTGCCCCAGCCGAGATTTCATTGATAATTCTATGAGCAATTGGTATACCATAGCCAGTTCCTGAATTTACAGCAGTCAGCCTCATCTGCTTTACTCTGATACTTTGTGATATTCCTGGGTGTGATGACACGCACATAAATAATGTTCGTATGTTTGTGTGTGTGTGTATATATATATATATATATATATATATATATATACATATATATACACACATATATATATATATATATATATCTATATATATATATATATATATATATATATATATATATATATATATATATATATATGTGTGTGTGTGTGTGTGTGTGAATGTGTATATATGTTATGGGTACAAGGAGGTAATGTCAAATCCAATACAAGGCACTAATGCAAATTATGCAGGGTTAACTTAGGTTTGATTAATTAGACTAGTTTAGATTATGAGAGTACCTTTGGTACAGAATAGGTAGAGAGCACGTTTCGTGTTAGTGCCCGGTCTTACTGTCATTTTCAGATCTGAATTTCCTATGTGACAAAGATGTTATTCAGAACGAGTTTACCATTTATATTTGTATTTGAGACGTAAACAAGGATGTGACACTACAGCAAACTTGTGAAAGCGATCAACATTTTAGAATGAAATGAATATTTAGAAACCTTGAAAATTAAATCTTCACTGGTAACATCCCAATCGTATTCATTAATATCTGATGATGCTTACTGATACTCCTTTCTTACGATTGAAAATATTTATTTCCATATTCAAAACTTACATTATCTGTAAGCTCTTTAATAAAGGAATGAAACTATTCTGAAAAAAAAAATCAGTGAATATCATTGATTAAAGTAAAAACTAGATAGTTTGAAAGCACAAGTTAAAGCGTCATTACTACTGAAATAAAGGGGTGATTGCTATTTATGGAACACCAACAGGGACTATCATTCTACAGTTATTAATTGGAATTACGAAATGGGCTCTGTGTCCAAATATAACTCTGGAAACAAAAGCAGAATTGAAGAAACAAAAAAATATGGACTGACTTTTAAATGGTGTTAATTCAACGTACCGAACGAGGGAAAGAATCTCTTCGTCGTTTTACATATTAGAATGAGAGAGAGAGAGAGAGAGAGAGAGAGAGAGAGAGAGAGAGAGAGAGAGAGAGAGAGAGAGAGAGAGAGCGTCTTCTTATTACGAATTAAAATCAAAATTTTTTGGAAATTTTTAATTTTTAAAGATACAATGATAATGGCCAAAACATTTATCAAAATGAGTTCCAATTTGAAGAATACATTTTAAAAAGAATTAGCACACGTAAAAGTAATGAGAAAAACTTTTCACCTCGAGGTATTTACTTCATCAGATGCACCAAAAGAAACTAATTCTTAGAAGTGCAAATGACGATTATTATTACAATAAAGAAGTGTATTTCCTACCTTACTGCATTGCTGTATGAGGATATTAAAGAAGAACAACGGAAATCATCTAACCGAGAAAAACTCTCCATATTTAAATCAAACAATCTCCTGTAGCATTCGCGAAAAGAGTAGGTAATTTTATTCCAGATAAAATGAGAGACTTAACAGTGTTATCAAGAATTATTAATTTCCTCCACCTTGTTATCAACGTACAAGTTTTACAATTATTTTTTATTCCTTCCTGTAGAAGCGTAAAAGTCATCAAAACTACAGATTAGAAATAAAAAAAAGTAACTCTTCAAAGAGACTTTAATTTCACAGGAAACATTAATTTTAGACGAAATTTTCTCTTCGCAGTTGTATAAAAATATTAAAATTTTACACCAGTGAGTGTAAACAATAATAATAATAATAATAATAATAATAATAATAATAATATTAATAATAATAATTTGCGCAGCGTTTATGTATAAAACAAATATACAGTCCTGTCTTTACCATTAATATGATTTCTGATCGTTTAAACATTTCTCAATTCATATCTGATAATTTATTACTAATCGACCTGGAATCGTGATTTCCATTCGTTTGATTACATTTCTACGAAATACCAATTACTCATGGAACAAAAACTCCATTTAAAAAAAAGAGCAATCCCTTTTGTATATAGAATTGATTCATTTTTTAAATTGCCTCAGTCCATACATATAATTCAAATGTTTTCAAATTACTTTTAAAACATTATTTAAAACTGCTCACCCTCTCTCGCCCTACTGGTGATATATATGTAATATATTTCTTTACTCTAAAACGAGGATCCCGTGTTAGATTTGGCGGCAAGGAAAGAATGGTATAGACAATTCTCTTAATTCATTATATCATGAAGAAATTGTTTTGCTTATAGATTTTTATAAATATAAAAATATTGAGACGGATATCTTTGGAAAAGGTGAACCACGACAATACAACAAAATATTTTAAAGCTATTACATTTGCTAAAAATTGAGGCAATATTATTAAGCGTCTATGATATCCCTTCATATTCACACATGGCCAGCGACATTGCACCCAATCAAATTTCCTCCGAACACGTATGAAGCAAACAAAGCTAGATATCATCGTGACCCAATCCAATTTCATCCGAACACTAATGAAACGGACAAAGATAGTTATCATATTGTTATACGAATACGCATCACGAATTCAGTGCTCCATCAAACGAGGAATGATTACAGTAACTACAGGTCAACATGACCGGGGGAATAACTGGCCATTATTTTGGCTTGCTGTTATGAGAAGACGTACTATTAAAGCATATGAACTTACATTCCTTACACAATGTACAGATTACCAAACAATTCTTCTTCACCCAAGGGGTTAACTACTGCACTTTAATTGTTCACTGGTTACTGTCCTCTTGGTAAGGGTGGAAGAGACTCTTTAGCTATGGTAAGCAGCTCTTCTAGGAGAAGGACACTCCAAAATCAAATCATTGTTCTCTAGCCTTAGGTAGTGTCAGAGCCTCTGTACCATGGTCTTCCACTGTCTTGGGTTAGAGTTCTCTTGCTTGAGGGTACTCTTGGGCACACTATTCTATCTAATTTCTCTGCCCCCCTCCTTGTTTTGTTAAAGTTTTTATAGTTTCTATAGAAAATATTTATTTTAAATGTTGTTACTCTCCTTGAAATATTTTATTTTTCCTTGTTTCCTTTCCTCACTGGCTATTATCTCTGTTGGGGCCCCTGGGCTTATGGCATCCTGCTTTTCGAACTAGGGTTGTACCTAATAATAATAATAATAATAATAATAATAATAATAATAATAATAATAATAATAGTGCTGAAAATGTATATGGATAAAGAAAATATATAGATGGCAATGTTTACTCTCAGCAGATATAGCAGTGGTGGGCTAGTTATAAATGAACTGTCAGCGCTAATCAATGGAAATTAAAGTTTTATAAAGTAGAATATAAAAAAAAGAAATGCTTTCATGGGAAGTTCTTAGATACTTTTTAGCAAAGTTAAAAAAGGGTTACCTACCATCTGTTTGCTCCATGGAGGACAATATGGTGATTGATTGATTGATTATGGGTTATCTGGCATCCTGACATCTAAGGTAATTGACGCCGATCTCATGTGTTATAAATAAAGATATAAATAAATGGTAATTCTATCTAAAAGAATAAAAGTAACAACGTCCTTATAACAATTAAATAGCTTTCAGAAGACATGCTTCTGATATAAATTAAAAAATAACACTAGTATGGTACGACACATAATGTCTGAGAATCTTGGCAAGGATGAACCCTTCATCCTCACTTTGAGCCTCAAACAGATGTCTATTTCTTTCGGTACTATAAGTGGGATATTCGATCTCAAATGTCTCACTGTCAAGGGTACCAAACATTCATCGAAATATGGCTGATGTTGCTCAGTCATCAAAAACTCGTGTGACAACCGAGTGGGACCAATGCGGAGACGACAAAGACACGTCTCCCACTTTCGGGGCATCATATTATACCTCCAAGGAGATACGACATCTGTCACCTAGCTCATCAGTAAACGTGAACGCTGTACGTGGTTGTCTTAATTTTTTATCGTCTCGTCACATATTTGGGTAAATTAATTACGGTATGAGGCCTTCAATGCCGTGTTGAAGAGAAAGCATAGCATATCGGTATTTAAGACATCTCAAAATGAGAGGAATATTTGCTACCTCTTCTTCAGTAATTTCTTGCAAATATCTTTTCAATAAACCAAACCCCCTAATTAAATGTTTCAAAAAATTATACTCAATATGTGAGAGCATACAGCTAAGTCCAAAATTGTGTTTACTCTAAATTACCATACTTTGCCCACTCATCAGCAACTCTCCATAAAAGCTAAACGCATAATTCATTACTCATGCAAGGAATATCAAATGACTGGAGAACAAAGCCTGAAGATGTACAAGGTTATTCCGACGCGTCAAGAGTGACCGCCAGCGCGGAAATTCAATTAGCTGGATATTGTGTGGGAAGATCTAAGGTATGGAAATTGGTAGTTGGGAGATGGATTGAATGAGTATCATAAAGACAGAAAAACTCTCCGAAACAAGATGAGAACCAAATTTATGATGAAGTGGTAGTTTACAGGGAAGTGAAAATTCAATAACAGTGAACAAAAAACCTATGTCCTATATCTTAAACTGACGATATAAGATAGAAAAAAACTTCCAGAACGTAATATATGTATTAACATTTATACAGAACTTAACATATAAGAGAAGAACAAAAGCACAGTTAACCGCATCTCTCCACTTCAGCATATTTGACCTTGTTCAAGTTATAATGTAGAATCATTTATCTCACATTTCACTGTACTTTTTTTTATGTATAAGCCCTCAGTAAAGAAAGCTAATAATATATTTAGCCAACGATACGGCAAAGACGCCCATACGTCAAATGTTGGTGGGCCCAAACTATGAGAGGTCAGAATTCGTTTCTTGATCAATGGAATAGCATCTGGGATTATAGTACACATCCATTGGATTGATTCGTTTCATGTAGTTTTATTAAAAATGTGATAGGAAGACTGCATCGCAGATTAAATTTACCCTCTTCTGTGTCCTATAAAAAGCTATATATATATACACACACACCCACACACACACACACACACACACATATATATATATATATATATATATATATATATATATATATATATATGTACAGTATGTATATATATATATATATATATATATATATATATATATATATATATATATATATATATATGTATATATGTATACACACACACACACACATATATATATATATATATATATATATATATATATATATATATATATATATATATATATATATATATATATATATAGTGCATCCGTAATCCTATCTTACTAACTTGAGCCAACATTTTCTAAAACCCAAGTTTTCTACCTTGTAATCAAAAGTAACGCTGCAATTGTCAGAGAAGTAACGGAAAAGTTTGCATTATTTCCTCAGCAGAAAATACAATCTTCGCATTTTTTTAGGTTATCTTGTTTCATGATCATTATCTTAAGCATAAGATCAATTACCTTTTTGGCACCAATTTCGGTTATTATTTAAACTAAATGCTTATATATATATATATATATATATATATATATATATATATATATATATATATATATATATATATATATATATATAACCAGATACACATACATATATAAAATATATATATATATATATATATATATATATATATATATATATATATATATATATATATATATATATATATATATATATATATATATATATATATATATATATATATATATATATATATATATATATATAATATACATACATATATATATATAAAATACATACACATATATATATATATATATATATATATATATATATATATATATATATATATATATATATATATATATCTGTGTGTGTGTATATATATAAACAGATACACATACATATATCGCTATTATTCTTTTGCACTCGTTTAAACCTAACCAATCGTATCACTATCATCCATCACGTTTATTACAGTGAGCTATGCTATATCTCTTAGTAGTTCCATTTCTCCTATTTATTATCTTATTATCATAATCTCCTTTTCCACAAAATATCATAAAACGATGAGTAGAGTCTGAATAGCATTCAATTTTCCTTATGTCAAACCAGGTTCCAAATTAGTTAAGGGTCAAATATTTTATGCATACATTTATTTCAAGATTAAACAGAATCTCTCTGAGGTAACCATTCCAACGTCAAAACCACCACTATATGGATATCTTACAAAATAAAAATCAAAGTTCATCGAAATCCATTTTTGCCAATCAAATAAGAATTAGGGAGAATACCTCCACCAACCGACAAAAGTCCCATTATCTTACGGCCACCTCGTGTCCCATTCAATATCTATAATTGGGTGCAGGTCCACCAATTCCCATAAGCATTGCATGTATCGGGGAATTGCTGAAAACATTTAGGCTAACTATGACAATGACCTTAACCTCATCAAAAGATATAGGTTTAAAACTTTATCATCAATTGCTATAAAACGTTAATATACCCACAATCCATACTTTTTTACAGCTAACAAGAGGGTTACCATGAAAACAATTTGCAAACTTCTGGACCATTTCTCCTTGAAGTAAAACCTTATTGGGGTAACACCCTGATGAATAAGATATATACATATATATATATATATATATATATATATATATATATATATATATGTACATATATATATATATATATATATATATATATATATATATATATATATAGATATATAGTATATATATAGATATATATAGATATATATATATATATATATATATATATATATATATATATATATATATATATATATATATATATATATATATATATATATGTACAGTATGTGTTTGTATATATATAATAATGGCTCTCTTTCTCCTAGAAAGCAAAACAAATCATACATGTTTTTCAGTAACATTTATTTCCTCTCCAAAATATTAGCAAGTAACCTCAATTACCAAAAATAGATAATCGTTTACAGCTTTGTTATAATATTAAGCATAACTACAGTTTTTGGGCTCAAGCCATGTCGTCCTGATGGAAGTTCATATAGGGTAGCTTCCTAGGGTATATTACAACTACGGCGATATTCCCAGAGAATTTACCTTAAGGTACCAGAATTCTAACTCCTGGAGCGAATATCCCTCATGAAAGGGATATCGCGACATATCAGAGGACGTATTCTTGACACGCCACATGGCAATCTGCACCCCAAACAGAGGTTACGTATCGAGGGGTCAATTGGCAAGAAACGAAATCGGGAAAGAAAAAGTGGGAGCCGCTCCCAAGGCTCCCTATTCTCCAGTTTCGTAAGCGTGCCTGGCGCCAATCCTGGCGCCATCTGTATTCCTTTTTGCATAGCTTAACAACTCGGTGTTTTTTCCTATGTTTCTCGCAAATCTTGGATTTATTCAGCTTTTCATGGCTTCTCCAACTTCATCGGCCTCTGATAAGTTGAGTACCATGTCTATTATGTATAAATGTAGGCTCTTGGTAAATTTTTAAGTGATTAATAGGATTAATCTTTGTTACAAGAGCCGTAGCCTACCGGAGGCGTCATGGACGCTGTCGCTCGCTAGGTATGAGTTTTAGTTAGCCAGAGCGACATTCCCGGTTGTTTTGCTTTAATAAATTTTAGCTATTTAGCGTTACATAGGATTTCCTTTCGTGCTTTAGTATTATTTTGGCGAAGTATTCGCCAACTCTGGCCTACGCTAGGCCATGTAGCCTAGTCGTTTGGTCCTAGTACTTCATGCATGATTTTGGTTTTTCCGAGTGTATTAAAATTTTATTGAAGCTTTAGGCTGTTTTTTATACATTTAAGATTATGTTGAATATTTCCAAGAGAGTATACGAGTGAGTTTTGGTGATTTAGGTAATCGATTCTTTTGGTGCCTAGGCTAAGTTGCTTATGGGGCCTTAGTATACTTTCTCATACTCCCCGGTTGCTTTCTTTTCTTCGGAGAAGGTATGCAATCCCTTTCCCTCTGTTTAAGCCTTGGGCTTATCCCTAAGTGGTTTATCTGAATTAACTTTCGATAAAACTATACTGGGGTGTTACTGTACCTTCCTGTTCCAGTAAGTTTGGTTTCAGAGAGGGACAGAACAACAGAGTTTTTAGTCTGAGTCTGTGTTTGTCTGGCTTGGGGTAGAGTCTCCCTCGCTGGCCTGACACAGACATAGGAGGCTTAGCCTCCTTAGGTCACTACCGAAGGTTTCTGTACGAGATGATTCCTTTTTTTTTGTGATCTAGCAGACTAGTCCTTGTTGCTGTTCTCGGGGGAGGATAAGATTCTTTCCCTGGGAGTAGTAACACCTTCCTTGCTTTGGTTCTCTGGGAGCTGGCAAGTATTGCTGGCCTCCCTCCTTGGATCTCCCTTAGGCTAAGATGAGTTTTCTTGGCTGCGGGTGATCCTTCACTAAAGCAAGGTTGGTAGGACCCTCTTTTGTCCCTTCCCCCTCTATCTCCGTAATGGCCTAGCCATTACAGTGCTGTACGTCATTCTACTTCTGGACCTAGGATAGGTTAGGATGTGGAATTGACTCAGTCCCTTGCCGGCCGGCAGAGTCTGCCGGCCGGCAAACGTCTTCTGCTTTGAGTGCTGCCCGGACCTCCCTTGGTCCCTCATCCATGCCGGCCTGTAGAGCCAGACGGCATTGGTCAGGAAGCCTGAATTAGATTCTCCCCTTCCTTATATGCACTCTTTCGGATTGCCGGGCTTAGAGGTAGTGTACGCTCTTATCCCGGCATCCATTCTGTTTTCTTCTAGTGCTGTACCCGACCCGGCTGCCGGCCTATGAGGCCGGCAGCCGGGCAGTCGTAGTCCTCTGGTTCCTTTGCTGCCGGCCGGCATCGGTTGTTTACCTTTGCCGGCCGGCTAATGTCAGCCCTTGTCTGCCGGTCGCTATGAGCAGTGGCCGGCAGCCGGGTACTACCTCGGCAGTTGCCGGCCGACATTGGCAGTTGCCGGCCGGCAGTTACTGCCGGCCGGCACAGGCATTTGAACCAGCGTTCTGCCGCCTTATAGCTGTTAAGTAGTATACTTTAAAGCTAGTTATGGTGTGTGCTGGCCGGCAAGTGCCGGCCGGCACATAACCTTCTATACTGTACCAGTATTCTTCAGTATAACATATACTGTAAAAGGAAAACTATAGTATAAGTTTTGGTACAGCACTGTGTGTTCTAACACTTTTGTGTTGTCTTGCACAGCCCTTTGCTGTTGCCTTACAGATAAGAAAGTGAGTTCTTTCTTGTCTATTATCCAGGATTTTAAAATCATTGCTTAGGTGTGAGCTACACCTGTTTCCTCTGGAAACTTTTCATTGATTATTCTAGAAGAGATTAACCATACGATTTTATTATCTGGAAGGCTGCAACAATTGGTTGTGAAGGAAACACAAGTGTGTGTCTTTCCTTTCTGATTTGTTATGCTAACTATGCATATCCAGTGATACATAGTTCACTTGATACTCATGGAAATTTCTTCTCTTTACAGGAGGACCCTCCGAAGTGCGTAAGTGTTTTCTGCAACGTCCGCAGTAAGAACCTCTGCGGACATGAGTTTTGTAGGAGGCACGCAGCATGCGCTGTCTCCAAGGGTGATCTCCAGTATTGGGACCCTCAGGTATGTACCGTGTGCACGAACCTGATTACTGAGGCCTTTGATTCCCCTAGGACGGCGGAATCAAGGGATATAGCAAGGGAGAAGCTTCGTACCTGGGTAAGGGGCTTCCAGAAGAACACCTCTGGACCTTATCTTCCTAGTGAGAAGATGAGGGCGTATCTTTTCCCTAGGGCATCAGCTGATGCAGTGATTCCCCAGCCTCAAGAGGAGATCCCCCAAGTTCAGATCCAGGTGGATGCTGAAGTCGTGGTCGCTATGCAAGACATCCAGTTGGATGACAGGATGTCTGACGTGGACGAGCGTCTGGAGGAAGACCTCCTGGCAGAAGCCCAGGATGAAGTTCAAGCCCCAGACGTTGTAGAGGAAGAGGTCGACGAGATGTCGGCTACTCCGGTTCAGATCTCGGAGCCTATTCCCTCAACATCGGCCGCTCTCCCAGTAGAGCTGTGACAGGCCCTCTCCTCCATTGTTGGAATGATCCAACAAATGCAGAAGGAGAATCAGGTGAAGGCGGCTGCAATGGAAATGCAGATGCAGAGACTTGCAGCATCACATGGGCCCCAGAAAAGGCTCAATGTGAAAGACCTTCCCTTGTGCTCAGATGCTAACCCATGGAGGTATGCTGAGCACATGCCGATGACGACTGGAAAGATCGTCATCTCGGATAAGTTGGGCTCAGTTCCCCTAGAGGAGGTGGAATTCTGGCCCAGCAAGGGGTCATATCCGGACTGTTATGTCCGGCTGAGGAAGGAACCAGCTTCAAAGGAGGAGACAGAGCCGAAGCAGGTCATAGTGATGGACCATGCTAAGGCTCAAGCTTTGCTTTCATCTTCGATGAAAGAGAGGGGCTTTTCGAACTCAAAGGTAGCTGCATTGAGTAAGAAGCTCCCTTCCTTTGTGTCCTCTCCTGCTAGAGCCTTCCCCTTTTTACAGAAAGGGTTTGCGGATGTTCTAAAAGCAGTCGAGGCCGGCAAGCCTTGCCCCTCCCTGGAGGAGTGTAAACCCTTGTCGCTGGCCCTGCCTATGGACCACAAAGACTGGAAGGACGTCCATCTTACCTTCTCAGTTGGGAAGTTGGAGGCTGATATTGGCGGACGTCAGTTCGGCGAGGACCTCCCTAAGCTGTCTGACTTTCTTTTGCGGAGAGAGCTCGAGACAAAAGAAAGACTGGCTGCCTCAATGTCTCTTCAGACTACTCTTGAGACGATGGCAAGTGACCCCACGGTCCATGAAATGTTCATGGTAGTGGCCAAGACTCATCTGGCCACAGTGACGAAGGATCTTTATGGCTTCGTCAAGGCGAGGAGAGCTTGTAGGGAGTTCGTGTTCACCTCGGCTACGGTGAGGCACGAGCCAAGGAAACTAATCTCCTCCAACATTTGGGGCAAAGACCTTTTCCCTACCGAATTGGTCAAAGAAGTTGTTGATAAGGCCGCCTCGGAGAATAGAAACCTTCTCCAGAAGTGGGGCCTGGCTATCAATAGAAAGTCTTCCCCGGATGAGGGTCTTCAACCAAAGAGGAAGACTATGAGGACTAGGCTACTGTCTGGCCAGCCAAGCCTCTTAGACAGCAACAGCAACTGCAATTGCCATTGCCTTCAGTGCCCCAGATGGTGTCACAAACCCCGACCACATTCCAGTGGGTACCCCAGACTGTGTCGACACAGTTCACGGCATTCACCCCAACGTTCGAAGGGCAGTATACTTCCTTTCGAGCAAAGCCAAGAGGAGCGGCCAGAGGCTCGTCTAGGCGCCCCTCAAGGGGAAGGGGATTCAGGGGTGGTCGCGGTCGGGGAGGCAAGACCTCAGGACGGCAGTCCAAGTGAGATGATGCCGGTAGGAGGGAGACTTCAGAATTTTCGGGATCGGTGGACCTTCGATCCCTGGGCCCACAGCCTACTCAAGAACGGACTGGGCTGGAGCTGGTACAGCACTCCACCCCCGTGCCCTCGGTTTTTCCAACACTCCACCCCCATTCTGGAGGAGTACGTTCAAGAACTGTTGGAGAAAAAAGTGATCCGAAGGGTGAAGTCCATCAAATTCCAAGGGAGGCTGTTTTGTGTTCCCAAGAAAGAATTGGAAAAGCTCAGTCATTCTGGACTTGTCGCCACTCAACAAGTTCATAGTGAATTGCAAATTCAAGATGCTAACACTGCAACACATAAGGACCTTACTGCCCAAGAGGGCATATTCCGTCTCTATAGACTTTTCAGACGCCAATTGGCACGTTCTAATCAACCATCGACTCTCCCCCTACCTAGGGTTCAGGCTACAACGAAGACTATACGCCTTCAGAGCCATGCCATTCAGGCTAAATATAGCCCCAAGGATTTTCACGAAGCTTGCGAGCGTAGCTCTCAAACAATTACGCCTAAAGGGAATTCAGGTAGTAGCCTACCTGGACGACTGGCTGGTGTGGGCAGCATCCGAGACAGAATGCTTGCAAGCTTCCAGTCAAGTGATCCAGTTCCTAGAGTATCTAGGCTTCAAGATCAACAGAAAAAAGTCTCGACTTTCTCCATCTCAAAAGTTCCAGTGGCTGGGAATCCACTGGGACCTAATGTCACACCGTTTCTCCATCCCGGCGAAGAAAAGGAAGGAGATAGCGGGTTCTGTCAAGAGACTTCTAGATTCCGAAAGGATATCAAGACGCGAACAGGAGAGGGTACTGGGCTCTCTCCAGTTTGCTTCGGTGACAGACCCAGTGCTAAGAGCACAGCTGAAGGATGCAACCGGAGTTTGGAGAAGTTATGCATCAAGCGCGCGAAGAGATCTGAGAAGACCAGTTCCGCTTCGGCTACGTACTCTTCTCAGGCCTTGGTCCCAAGACAGACATCTAAAGAAGTCGGTTCTTCTTCAGCCACCTCCCCCGTCGGTGACGATTCACTCAGACGCCTCGAAGGAGGGATGGGGAGGTCACTCTCATCGGAAAAAAGTCCAGGGGACATGGTCCAAGCTATTCAAGACCTTTCACATAAACTTTCAGGAAGCTATGGCAGTGCTCCTTACCTTAAAGAAAGTCTCCCCGCATCACTCGATCCACATAAGGTTGGTGATGGACAGCGAGGTAGTTGTGAGATGCTTGAATCGACAAGGATCGAGGTCACCACCTCTCAACCAGGTGATGTTGGCCATCTTCCGATTGGCGGAAAAGAAGAAGTGGTACCTGTCGGCAGTTCACCTTCAAGGAGTCCGCAATGTGACAGCGGACGCTCTATCCAGGTTCACACCGATAGAGTCGGAATGGTCCTTAGACGCAGGATCATTCTCCTTCATTCTGAATCAAGTCCCAGAACTGCAGATAGACCTCTTTGCGACGAAAGACAACAAGAAGTTGCCCCTGTACGTGTCCCCGTACGAGGACCCCTTAGCGGAAGCAGTGGACGCGATGTCCCTCGACTGGAACAGATGGTCCAGGATTTATCTGTTCCCTCCTCACAACCTTCTGTTGAGGGTCCTCAACAAACTGAGATCCTTCAAGGGGGTAGCGGCAATAGTGGCCCACAAGTGGCCGAACAGCGTGTGGTTCCCCCTGGCATTGGAACTACGGCTGAAGTTTGACCCTGTGAGTCCAGAAGTCGACTGTCTGCGCTTCATTACAGAAAACCCGGACCCTGCAGCTCATGATTTTCTCTCCCTAGCGGTGAGAAAACGTTTCGGGATTTCGAAAGCCAGCATAGACTTCCTAGAGGAATATAAGTGCAAATCTACTAGAAGGCAATATGAGTCATCTTGGAGAAAATGAGTGGCCTCTGTCAAGACGAAGAATCCGCAGGAGATCTCGACAGACTTCTGCTTATCTTTCTTCATCCACCTCCATGGTCAAGGGTTGGCAGCTAACACGATTTTGGCGTGTAAGTCTGCTTTGACAAGACCCATTCTATATGCCTTCCAGGTCGACCTAGGTAACGAGATCTTTAATAAAGTTCCGAAAGCCTGCGCTAGGCTCAGACCTTCAGCACCTCCAAAGCCCATTTCATGGTCTTTGGACAAAGTTCTTCATTTCGCTTCTCTGTTGAGCAATGAGGAGTGTGCGTTAAAGGATTTGACACAAAAAGTTATTTTCCTATTTGCACTCGCGTCCGGGGCCAGGGTTAGTGAGATTGTAGCCCTCTCGAGAGAGGCAGGTCGTGTTCAGTTCCTGGATGGGGGAGAACTGAACCTGTTTCCGGATCCTACGTTTCTCGCCAAGAATGAGTTACCCACCAACAGGTGGGGTCCCTGGAGAATCTGCCCTCTGAAAGAAGATGCATCTCTATGTCCAGTAGAATGCCTAAAGGTCTATCTTCATAGAACTTCAGACTTCAAGGGTGGTCAACTATTCAGGGGAGAAACATCAGGCTCAAATTTATCTCTGAATCAACTCAGAGCGAAAATCACATATTTTATTCGCAGAGCGGATCCTGACAGTACACCCGCAGGTCACGATCCGAGGAAAGTTGCCTCATCCTTAAATTTCTTTAATTGTATGGATTTTGAAAATCTCCGTTCATACACTGGCTGGAAGTCTTCCAGAGTGTTCTTTCGCCACTATGCGAAGCAAGTAGAGGAACTAAAGAGATCTTAGGTAGCAGTGGGTCGCGTCGTTAACCCTACTGTTTAACTCTGCGAGGAACAGTGGTTTTAATTGGGACGATTAATTCCAGGGTGAGTGTGTAGTTACATACTGTACTACAAACTAAGTGAGGGCACTGAGTTGCCCACGTAGACTGTTCCATTTCCAAAGGTGAACCTAGCATAAGTGCAGACATGTGTGCCGAGCGTTTCTAACGCTAATGTGATTGATTTGTAATTCAGACTTTTATGACTTTTATACCTTGGTATCTTAAAAGTGGCATTAATGTTTTTTCTTTCAGATAAACAAGTTCTGTTTACTATCATACTTATGCTTAAAGTTTTGGGTTATCCTCTTCTTATATATATATATATAATTGTTGTTAACCTGTCTATTTATTGTCTGTCAATAAACTTGTTCTTGAGAACCTTGCGTCTCCTTCACCTGTGTCAATTTATTGGTATAATTGAGCATTCATTCTATGTACTTTATCTGGGATAATTCTAATAGCATTGTTCCTTTATGCAAGCTATGTTGCATTGGTTTATGCTTTCCCTTAACGGGAGGACTCCGTTCCATAGGGGACGGTGGCGGTTTTACAAGTTTCCTCCTATGCGGATATATACCTTTGTCCAATACAAGTATTGTGCGGAGAACTGGTCGATATTTCATATTGACGCAGTGGTTCTTTACAAACTATGCTTTACTTAATATAGGGTGAGACCACTATATTAGCTTGCCTGGTATTCATACATAGGTATATGTACTCTTCGAGACTTTTCCAGAGTCTAGTAGGACTCTTCCCTGTAGGGGGCAGGAAGCTCTAACATGGTTTATAGTTAGTTGAAAAGATGTATAACGGTAACATCTTAGGTCTCTAGGTCTAGTCGACCGGGAAAAATTACCTCCGGGGAGTACGGCACGTTCTGAGAATCCACAGATACAGTAATGCTCTGGTATACTTCCATCAGGACGACATGGCTTGAGCCCAAAAAACGGATTTTGAGCGAAGCGAAAAATCTATTTTTGGGTGAGATGGCCATGTCGTCCTGATGGACCCGCCCTTCCCTTTCTATGAAAGGGCTGTAGGACCCCTCCCTACATACAGTATCTGTAGCACCTCGTGTACGCTACAAGGAATACAGATGGCGCCAGGATTGGCGCCAGGCACGCTTACGAAACTGGAGAATAGGGAGCCTTGGGAGCGGCTCCCCCTTTTTCTTTCCCGATTTCGTTTCTTGCCAATTGACCCCTCGATACGTAATCTCTGTTTGGGGTGCAGATTGCCATGTGGCGTGTCAAGAATACGTCCTCTGATATGTCGCGATATCCCTTTCATGAGGGATATTCGCTCCAGGAGTTAGAATTCTGGTACCTTAAGGTAAATTCTCTGGGAATATCGCCGTAGTTGTAATATACCCTAGGAAGCTACCCTATAGGAACTTCCATCAGGACGACATGGCCATCTCACCCAAAAATAGATTTTTCGCTTCGCTCAAAATCCGTTTTATGTTTCCTTTGTCATTTAAAGGTTTAAAGGTCGCTCATGAATGGCAGAGGCAAGGGACAGTGATATTGCTCTATCGTGCAAGACAATGCCCTAGAGACTGACCATATATTAAAAGATCCGCGCCTAAGCCCCTCTCCACCAGTTAGGACCAAGGAAGACCAGTCAATGGCTGCTGATGACTCAACAGATAGACCAATAGGCTCTGCTAAACCCCCCAACCTCAGCTCCAGCTCTCAAGGATGGTAAGGTTGCAAACACTAAAGGCACTTACGAGTCTGAGTGGCACTCGAACCCCCGTCTAGCAAACACCAGGCAGAGACGTTACCAATCTAGCCAAAACAGAAATAGCTTCCGCCTTTTTCTTTTCATCCCTCTTCCTCACCCATTTGCATTTAATACTTCTTTCATTCTACCATCAACTGCTATATTTATCCTTTAATAACAAAGAATGCTTTACCTTCTACAAACCCCTGACACTCAAACTACCTTCAAGTTACATTTGCTTATTCTATGAAGTTGAAGATCCTGTAATTCTCTTATATAATAGCTAAAACAAGCACAGTAATATAGAATCAATAACTAAGACCTTCTCTCTCTCTCTCTCTAATATACATACATACTTATATATATATATATATATATATATATATATATATATATATATATATATATATATATATATATATGTATATATATATATATATATATATATATATATATATATATATATATATATATATACATACATATTTATACACACTCATACACACACACACACACACATATATATATATATATATATATATATATATATATATATATATATATATATATATATATATATATATAAACTATATATATATATATATATATATATATATATATATTTATATATATATATAGATAGATAGATAGATAGATAGATATAGAGATATATATTGTGTGTATGGGTGCATAGAATTTTCAACTAGGAAGATGCGTGTAAATATGCTGATAGGAGACAGCGCCACGCTCAAATGAGAAATGTTAAGGACAACGAAGAATGAATAGACAAAGAAGATATAGATATAATCCAATGCAAAATAAGTATTCATATCTAGTTAATGATTCTTATTAGGTTATATAAAGTTAGTTCACACAAAGACATTTCAAGCAGGAAAACTGTTATCTTAAAGCTAAATGGCTATACTTCACGTAGTCCGGTAAATTAGGCCCAACAAAAAAAATTAACAGTTAAAATGACGAGCTAAATTCATGTTACAACTGATCATGATTATAATTAGCCCATGCAATATTAAAATAAACTAAACACATTAATCTTGAACAATGCCACTCAACGATAAATTACTTTTCCGTTAATAGATAGCTTTTTTAATATCTATAACATGTATTGAGCATTAAGGAAACGATGTCATAAATATTGATGAATTTCGAAAACTCCTTTCGATTCCCTTTTTAATCAGTCTTGGTATATTAGCCTTTATAAGTGGATACTAAGTTTTGTGTTATTCAAATGCTGAAAATGCTGAATGACTATATAATAACGGAGTGTTAATTAGTTCAGAGTATGAAACGATAAAATATTTTACAAGTATGTGATCCCTATAACATTTAATATGCACCCATATACATTCTCTAAAACCGCGTATTCTTTTCCTTTATAACAATCACTTAAAATATTTAACTAACCCCTACATAGCCAACTCACTGCTTATTTCAACAAAGGGAAATTATACTATCCAGGAAAGCCCCCCCCCCCACACACACACACACACATATATATATATATATATATATATATATATATATATATATATATATATATATATATATATATACATACTGTATATATATATATATATATATATATATATATATATATATATATTTATACATATATATATATATATATATATATATATATATATATATATATATATGTATGTATATATATATATATATATATATATATATATATATATATATATATATGAATGAATAAACAACTCTCCGTGAATTATATTCTTATTAGTATATGTTTTCCTCAACTCCTTAACAACGTCATTACGTTTAAAGCCACATACCAACTTATGCTTTCAAATCTATTCCCACTTTCATAGCTAAACACTTTTTCACATATGGCTTTTCTCAAAATTCTATATTCCCACAGTGTAGGCCTACTTATTTGGAAATCATCAATTTAAAACAACAAATTTCTACTAGACTACCTAACCTCATTTGTTCCAAAAGTTTCATGCCTATCAAAAAGGCAGACTCTGTTTCCAAAATCTACATTTTTACTCATATTATAGCCACCTTTTCATATACCTTATATTCAACCAGGCTCAAATTAGCTTTCGCAAAGCCACTTCCTTACAACATCAAACCGCAACTTTTCTCACAGCTAACTCATTCTTGCCCACTCAACCCTTGAGCTAATTTGAATTGAAGACTTTCCCCATCGCCATTGTCTACTAAATGATAACCCCTTTCTTTCTTACTTTGCATAGGATAAAGAATAATTAATATTTTGCATTTTTTGTATTACCAATGAAGGGCATGAGGTAACAACCCTAATTCCGGATGTTTAGTGAATTTCACGCCAAATTTCGTATCAAATTTATTATCTTAAAAAGTGGAGGTAAGGTGACTTATCCGTCATAAAGTAAAACCTAAACAGCTTAGTAAAACAATATATTTGTTTACGAAACATGTCGCAATGTATGTGGAAGGACTCTGTGAATTAAAAACAAAATACAATTAAAGGGTCAGATTCAGGAGAAGGCAAAGGAAGAGAGATGAAAATAATCTTTGAGTGGGTAAAGAAGAATAGCTTGATTTTTTTTTCTAGGTGCGATTACATAACAGAAAGGGAGTTCAAGTAGAGGCTTACAGGCAGCCGATAACATTTAATGCTACAAAATGAAGGCAAACTTTCAAAACACAAGCTTGAATGAGGAAATCCTTGTGGAATAATAACAAGTTATTCGAAAGAGAAGTAAACACACAGAAGAGTTTATGTGAAAATGGATCTGTGGTTAAAAGACGATAAATGAGAGATGCTACCTACAGAGAAAGAATTCTAAAATCGATGGAAGGAATTGCAGTTAGGTTGAAACGTCTTGTTGAAGTATCAAAGTCATTGTCGTCATGTAAGACGTTTTCATGTTCTTTGTCGAAGTAATCATCGTCGCAGTCGTCGTCATTGTAGTTGTCGTCGGTCTTATTTTTTATCAAATGGGTAGGGTAGGAAGTGGAAAATTGGTAGTCAGCTCTCACTGGTGTAATTGATGGAGGAACTGATTCCACGAAAGGCTAATGGGTTATCCTATTGGTGTAGAACATTCAACATTTCTCTTTCCTTGCCCTTTCTCAGAAAACTATCCCATACCGAGGTGAAGTGCAGTATCTGCTCACACTGCTCTCAGTTCCGCAGAAGGCCATTGTTGTGGGTGATGAAATAGCGATTTATATTAAACAGGAAAAAGACACCGATGGTGGCTCTGAAAGGAAATTAATACATTACACAGGTGATGGTGTGTCCTTCAGCATAAGGATAAAGGAGGCAGAGGAGACTGAGGATTTTAGTAGCATAAAGTTACATAGCATATCAGAGAGCTTGATAGGAGAAGGAGAGAGGCAGTATCGACACAATGCTTTGTTATATGAGTAATGTGAGAGATCTAAGGGCAAAATAAAATAGCTCTACGTGGTATGATGAATTTAAATAAGCTAAAACATGCAAAGAGATTGTTCGTATAAAAGGGGAGAGGGCTTTGTTGGAAGTGATCTAAAGTTTTTTTTATAATGGAAGCTAATTGAAATGTGAAGATAGGACGATGACATATTTGAGGTAAAAAAAAAAATGTTACACAGGCATTCCAATGCTTTTTATGGATGGAATGATGTAAAAAAATAGTTATCTTGTAATTAAAGAACTAATTGCGGATGGGCGGAAGAATGGGTGAGACTTGCAGAATGTGCAAACTAGTCTATACAGCATATATATATATATATATATATATATATATATATATATATATATATATATATATATATATATATATATATATATACATATAAATGTAAATATATATATATATATATATATATATATATATATATACATATAAATGTAAATATATATATATATATATATATATATATATATATATATATATATATATATATATACATATAAATATAAATATATATATATATATATATATATATATATATATATATATATATATATACATATAAATGTAAATATATATATATGTATATATATATATATGTATATATATATATATATATATATATATATATATATATATATATATATATATATATTATATATATATATATATATATATATGTATATATATATAAATATATATATATATATATATATATATATATATATATGTATATATCCATATATATATATATATATATATATATATATATATATATATATATATTTTATACATATCATTCTACACCCCTTGACACAAAGGGACTCTGTTAGATTTCACCAGTCGTCTCTATCTTGAGCTTTTTTCAGTTGAAAGTTTGCTGAAATAATCCCTCTCCGGAGTGCGAACAGCATGAACATATGGCACTTGAGTAATCTCTCTTATAGTTTCATTTCTAACCCTGCCTTTAAACTACCAATAATCTTCTGCAGGGTTTGTTCTCAAATCTACAAATTCTGATAGATATTGTTTAATTGTCATACCACGACGCATGTTCATGCAGTAAAACTAGACATTTCTGTAGTGTTTAAATATACATACATACATACATATACCAAAGGCACTTCCCCCAATTTTGGGGGGTAGCCGACAACAACAAGAAACAAAACAAAAAGGGGACCTCTACTCTCTACGTTCCTCCAGCCTAACCAGGGACTCAGCCGAGTTCAGCTGGTACTGCTAGGGTGCCACAGCCCAACCTCCCACATTTCCACCACAGATGAAGCTTCATACTGCTGAGTCCCCTACTGCTGCTACCTCCACGGTCATCTAAGGCACCGGAGGAAGCAGCAGGGCCTACCGGAACTGCGTCACAATCGCTCGCCATTCATTCCTATTTCTAGCACGCTCTCTTGCCTCTCTCACATCTATCCTCCTATCACCCAGAGCTTTCTTCACACCATCCATCCACCCAAACCTTGGCCTTCCTCTTGTACTTCTCCCGTCAACTCTTGCATTCATCACCTTCTTTAGCAGACAGCCATTTTCCATTCTCTCA
>NC_090746.1:41498964-41521464 GCF_036898095.1 Palaemon carinicauda | reverse complement strand
CCGACCCCCACTCTTTGTGTCCGACCTGCAGAGAACATCATTGCGAGCAGGATTCCACCTCCAATGAGTGCAGGGAGTGGTCTGCCTCCCAATGGGATAGGTTTAGCCAACGACGCAAGAAGTCTAAGAGAGACCGTTCGCCTATGGGGTCTTTCTCGAAGGTGAAGAAACCTTAGATTTCTTCTTCCACCCCCTGACCTATTTCCAAAGCCCCTCCTTGTTCAGACTCTTTCGAAGGCCAGACAAGTAGGAACATACACCATATTTCATCTGGACAAAATCGGCGTTAAGGGTACGTTATAGCTTCCCATAGAGAGGCACCCACCTTTGCCCCCACCCTCAGGTGAGCCCTTTTCACTTTTAGATGTTTTGCAGGCTTGGCCGTCGTTGGGTGTGTTGTGGCCTCCTTCCAAGGATGTGCTCCTTGAGCTCATACAGCGTGGTGCCCAGAAAGGTCCTGCTCCACATGCCCCTGTTGCTGTTACTCATATGGACGTGCTGGCTGTTTACAAGATCCATCTCTTGCCCTCTCCTGGTAGTCCTCTCACTGTTCTCAGATCTCATCGTCTTCTCTTTGCAAGTCCTCTGTGCACTCCAACTCACAAGATCGACAAGTTTCTCGTCTCATACCAGCTTGTGATCGTCATTCTTCATCTCTTGATCATCACTCACCAATTTGTCATTGATGCTCTGACTGTCGGTCTGTTGATGGTCACCATTCAGTCTCACGCTCGCCCTCCACTCACTGTTCATAAGGAAAAGACTGTACCACATGTTACTCCCCTTCTTGTGATCCTGAAAGATTTCCTGAGGTGCGCAGATCTTCGATGCTACAGTCTCCTGCTTGTCAATCACCAGTTCCATCTCACAGATCTCCAACACGATGCTCTCCACCCCATCGCTCTTTATCTCACCACGCTGATCTTCAGCATTGCTCGTCATCTTACCAATGTTTTCCAGCATGACGCTTTCATATGCGACGCTCTCCAATGCAGCAATCTCCAGCGAGACGATCACCAGAGGAACACTCTCCAGCGCAACGCTCTCCAATGCCACTCTTTCTAGAGCGACGATATCCAGAAATGCTACGCTCTCCTACACAATGCTCTCCAAAAACTCAGCACTCTACAGAAACGTGACCCTCTCCTGCATCTCCTATAAGACGCTCTCCTGCGAGTACATCTCCAACGCATCGTTCGCCGACACTTTATGCGCCTCCTAGATATTCCCTCTTCCTACGCTCAACAACATTGCCGGTTGCCAAAGCTGCACTCATCATCATGATGATCGCCTTCCTGCTATTCTGACTCCTTACGATTGCCTGCTTGTCGATCTCCAGCTCGTGTTTGCCGTTCAGCCTGTCGTTAAAGGTCCCCAGGGGCTTCTTCTTCTTGCCCCCCTTCTTTGACTCGTTAATCGCTCGCACGTGCTTATGAAACTTGCCCACCTGCGCATGAACTAGAGGTCCACGTGCACATTCACGAGCATCCGCAAGTTTTTCATGAGTTATCATGAGGGAGGAGTCATCTCAAGGCCCGTCAAACTGAATGGCAATGAGTGGATGACCCATTCCCTTTCTGAGAGTGTCTGTCACCTGGTGAACATCCTTGTTGATGTTGCGATCTCTCTTGATCTCTCCAAAAAGCCATCTAAGGAGGACCGACCGATGCCGGTTTCTCTCCCTTCCACTCCACAATGTTAGCTCCTGCGGCAACTTCCTCCGTGGAAGCGCTCTCCACCTCCAGGTCTTCCCAAGGACACCCCAGACTTGTCATCTATAGGGAATCAGCCATCGTGGTTCGAAGGCTCATCTAGGGGGGCTCTGTTGCAATGACAAATCCTCCTTGGCATAAACGCCTTCCACCCGTCTAATGAATAACCTCAGAAGAGGCCTGCAGCTGCTTTTACACCTGTCATTTCATTGGAGAAGTCGGTTTCACTCTCCTCTTCCTCTGTTGTTCCCTCAGACCCTAAGAAGCTCCAAGTTCCATCTCAGAACCCAGTTCCACCGCAGTCCCTCTTTCTCATCAGGAGACCAAAGAGGGACGCAAAAGGTGCCCCAGTGTTGGTAAAGCACCTCAATTCCTTGGAACTAACACCAGTCAATACGGATAAGCAGAGGAGGAGGATGCTGAAGAAGACCCCTCCACATGCAGGTATCCTTCACCTTATGGTGAGCAGAGACGTTGGCTCTCCTCGTGAGATTGCTTATGTGGCTTCATTCATGCTGTCTCTTATTGAGGTATCTCTGCCCAATCTACGTCCTTCCTCCAAATGACCAGAGGAGGGGAAAGAACCTCAGACTGAAGAGGTTCAGGCTTCTAAGGATCAGCAAGCTCCAACCAAATCCTTACCGAAGGAATATTTTCCATGCCGTAGAGAGTCTAAGGGCACCAAGTACATCCCAACGAACTTGAAAGCATGTGAAGCACTCAAGAAGGAGACGGCAGGGGGCTCCCCTATTCCAGGTCCCTCTCAGAATATCCCTCAAGTCGACGACCAAGATCCACTCCGGGCTTCTCTAGATGATAGCTTGTATGTGGATGAGTTCCTGAATTTGGATGACAACAATTTTCAGGGCGGCGAGTCTGAAGTTCCAGTCCAAAGCTGAGCAATGGAAATCTAAATCCACCTGCATGAGGGTTATCAATGAATTTTCTAACCCTGGAATAGCTCCTCCTGTAGGTAGAGACACGTTCTTGGACCATGTATTTGGAAGCCAGAAACCCCCTGAGACCAGTTCAGTTATGCCCTCGTCTGAAGGACTGTTAGCAGCAAGGGAGAAGGTTATTTCTCAGTTCACTGGCATCTCTAGGTCAATTCAGCTTTGTTAGTCATATCATCTCATTCCACCTCCCTTTGTCCAACAAAGAAGGCATTACGAAGTTCAAGATGAACCCGTGTTGGCCTTGACATTGGACCCCTCTATAGAGTATCTCTCAAGAGGTATCCCGATTGAAATGTTGCTGATCTCTCAGCCATCTTCTCTGCCTCTGAGCTTATTAACAGGGAAATGGTCGGGAAGTACGCCCTGTAGGCTGCTTCATGGTTTGATCTATGGTTGGGTTCAGTAGCCCACCTTGTACGGACTGAGGACTGGTCCAAGGAAAGTACAAGGAAGTCTATGGAAAGCTTTCTCTTGTCTGGCACTTGAACCTTGGAGTTCTTTTTCCACCAGGTGGTCAACCTGTGCGCAAATGGGAACCTCAAGAGACGAGATGTGGTCATTGATAGGTTCCATAGACAAGTTCCTAGAGCAGAGGTGTCCAGTCTTAAGAACTCCTCTTTAAAAGGGACCTCTCTCTTCAGTATAGAAGATGTCGTAAGGTCAGCTGAACAGTGTAGGAAATCATTTAACGAATCCCTCCTCCAAAGGGCGTAACAACCCAGGTCCTAGGAGAGTGCTCCTCCACCTCCCAAGAATCAGGCACAATCCACTAGGTGACTAGACCCTCGGCCAATAGGACAACAGGGTTCTCCATAAGATCAGTACAGCCCTGTCCCTCCAAAGGACATTCAAGAGATTGTAAGGGATCTAGATGCTCCAGGGAGGGAGAGGCGGTAGGGGGGGCCATACCTCTCACCAACCCACCAGTGGGGGGAAACCTGCAACACTGCTGGTGGAGGTGGATGCGGTTCGGGGCAAATCCCTGGAAAATCTTAGTGATCTGTGCCGAGTATCACATCCTGTTCATGCTATCTCCCCCTCCACTGACTTGGGATATATTTTCATCGTCCTCTTTTGGCAGTGGTTCTTTTACCTATTTGCCTTGCAACCCCATTCTACATTAAGCATAGATCTCATGCCCCCCACCCCACCATTTAAATTTTTGCCAAACTAGAAAGTACTGTATAAAGTTTTTATAAACAATATTTTCCCTTTTATATACTAATATACTTCATTGGTTATGTGACTATACGGATGAATGATAGATTTTTATTTCATTGCCGTTGATTTTTTATAGGAATGCACTGTACTATATTTCAATAAAATAAACATTGTTCATATAGAAATGATAAAACAAATATATGATGAAACAAAATTACATCCTAATATTTTTTCAAACTGTTTCAGCATTATATAGATTACAATCATTACACTGATAGAAAATACTTGATAGAATACTATTTAATGCCAAAATAGAAAAAATTTACTCTTAATATAATCATTCATGGATCATGACCGCATAAAAAAATCATTACAAATCCTCCTAAGCGATTTATTTATCCATAATTATGTATTATTTGAAAACAAAAGACACCATAATTACTATATTTTTATTTTCATTTTTACTTTTTTAAATGCTTGTAATATTATACAAATAGCACATTATAGCCAGTGGCCTTTTTCACTTACTGCTAGTCATCAGTGAGTGATACTGGCTCTTTTGACCAACTAGTCAGGGAATATTTGGTGTTGTTTGGCTTAAGGCACATCAGAAATCACTCGCCACATAGAGCTTATTTCTTTTCTTTGTTTTGATTCATACTAATGGTAAGAACCCCGCTTCACACACGTAATTAGATGAAAAAAGGACAATCACTTGTAGGATTTGCTGACTGATTTTCTGGTAAACTGAGAGATATTTTATCCAAAACTTCTCCATGCCAAGAGAGATAAAATCATCTTTTTCTACAGAATAAAACTTCAGTTCTAGGAACTGCGCTTGTAAATCTTCTGGAACATCAGCAACTTCCAATATTAGGGAAATAACGTTTAAACTTATTTTCCAGTCCTTGAAGGGGATCTTCGATCTCGGTTTTAAGGTTTTCACTGAAGCTCTTCTCATTCAAGTTTTCATTCAGATGAGGAAAGGAGGATATGTTCTTCTTCTGAGTGTGACGCTTCCACAGCTGCAGCTTGCCAATAAATGCTCGAATTGCATCTGAAGGAGCAATCATAGTTGTATTTGTTCCTTGTAACGGTCGGCTGAAAACATTTAAAGCTTCAAAAATATCAGAAAGTTATGCCAAGGACAAGCCTACCTCCTCTGAATTAAAAGTGCAAGGTACTCATTTTGTTCTATTTTCAAAAACAGTGCTACCTCTTCTCAAAGCTCATACCAGCACCCCAAGTTGTTACCATTTGACAGATAGTGCTCATTAGAGTGAAAAAGCAGTGTCTCATACTCTGTTTCCAAAACTTAACACAACTTTGTAAACAGTCAAGTGTTGAGAGCACTATGCTTTATGGGGTTCACAATCTTGATCACGATGTTGAGATGTTTCCGGAGTTTCAACGGTATCGTATTTGCTGCTAAAGCCTGGCGATGTATGAAGCAGTGTTTACCAATTACCGAAGAAGCCTTTTCTTTCACCTTCGTAACAAAGCCTGAGCGTGTTCCTAACATGGCTGGAGCTCCATCGGCGAACTTGCCAATCAGTTTTTCCCTGGATATGTCATATTCTTGGAAAAACTTAAAGACAGCTTTGAAGACATCATTAGCTGTGGCACTGGTCTTCAAAGGCCAACAAAAAACATACCCTCCTCCAGATTTTTTTTTCCAGATGAATCGTGTGTAAACTACCAACTATGAGGACAGATTTACATCTGTGGATTCGTCACATAATATTGCGAAGACAGGGGAAGATTTAACCTTCTCCACCATTTGAGTTTTTATATCCTCTGCCATTTAATCAATCTGAAGCTTAATTGTGAAATCAGACAGTGATATGTTAGTCAATTTTTGATAGCTTGCTTTTGAAAGTAGCAACTTTGCAGCACGTAGAATGCTAGGTTTTGCAAGTGTTTCACGGATTCTATGCAGCTTCTTTTTTTCTTTAGCTATCATGAGAGATAATTAATACACCTCCACAACCTTTGCTGACCGTTGTTGAAAAGCCCCCCTACCATCTAGTCCTTGTCCCCTTGGTTGCAAAATAGGCTACTGGTTTTTCAGCTAATTGTTGAGGGTTACAACTACCAGTGAGGTGACGTCTCATTCTTGTAGGGCGTATGGCATCATTGCTCAAGGTTTTCAGGCATACAACACACTGGTATGTCGTAGTCTCCCTTGCTGAATGAAGTGAAGCCGTATTTGAAGTACTCTTCCATGTATTTCCTAGGTTTCCCTTGCTGAACTGTTTGTTGCAGGATTCTATGAAGAAAAAGAAAGAGTGTGTGTGAACGAAATTTAAAAAAAAAGAGAAAGACAAAAAGTGCAGACAAAAGAAAGAGTGGGGGAGAGTACATGAAGGAAGAAGAAAGTATACCAGAAAGTTAACATGAAAGAGAGAGAAAGGGGGAGAGAGGAAGGCAGGAACAAGAGAGAGAGAGAGAGAGAGAGAGAGAGAGAGAGAGAGAGAGAGAGAGAGAGAGAGAAATTACAAAGAAGAATTACAAAATTGAAGGCAAGCTTACCATATCTACACTTCTGACTACTAATATGATACCGGTTTACACAGCTGTGTACATGCATAAGAATTTCAAGTTCAAGAAAACATGTAACTCATAACGATTCACACAAATGAACATGTAAGTACGTAAAAAAAAACCCACATTTAGTTCAATACCCAAAACTCACAAAATCAAGTACTAAGTTACTCACATATACACAGAATAAATGAATAGTTAGTTGAGCATTGCCACCCCAAAAAATCTCAATATAGATAAATAGTTTTATACTCTGTGCACTTATATATATATATATATATATATATATATATATATATATATATATATATATATATATATATATATTTATATATATATATATATATATATATATATATATATATATATATATATATATATATATATATGTGTGTGTGTGTGTATATAAGTGCACAGAGTAACTATGTATCTATATTGAGATTTTTTGGGGTGGCAATGCTCAACTAACTATTCATTTATTTTGTGTATATGTGAGTGTATATGTATATATATATATATATATATATATATATATATATATATATATATATATATATATATATTGTGTGTGTGTGTTGTGTAATGCCACGTATCTCAATTTCTAAAATCTGGTCACTGCCTTTATGCATAATGCATTTCACAATTTCATTATTACTCCCCCTTTCACACCTCAAATAAAGGCACACCTCAGTTATAGGTATATCAAATGAAACAAATATACTCTATTATGCAGGTGAAGTAGTGATAAGGTTCAATTGATTCGCATAAGCAGGTAAATCATACCATGATATGAAGAAAATTTTCTGCTAGTTCACTTGTTATACAAATATTTAGAATTTTGATACTGCACATAAATTATCTAAAATAGTAAAACAATTTCAAAGGATTGAAGGAATATATAGTAAACACACACGCCAATAAAAATACTACTAAATTAGAACTACACTAAATACATTAAAAGTAATGTAGCAATTACCAGGGCTTGATAACAGTTGAAATATATCATGCAAGACTTAAAATTTCTCACTACTTTGTTTGACAGACTAAGCCAGAAAACTGCAAAGGGTCTCGGTCATCTATAGACTGACTAAATCCATGGAGGATTCATTGGCTAAATTCATCAAAGGATAACCAGTTCCTTGTGATGCACAGTGCCTATCTAACTGAGGCAAGTGACCCCTACCGTTCTATACTGATTCCAGTGTGATCACCTGCCAGGTATCAAGAGTAGAAGCTGAAGAGACATAGTGTCTATTGTCTTAAACTACTGCCTCCCCTTGTTATTATAAGAGCGGATGAGATGAGCAATAAGGTAGTATAAGAAGCGTTCAGTTCCTGAAGAAACTTTTCTCTGCCCGCTCTCATCTAAAGGTTAGCCATGCATGTCACTTTGATAATGTTTGACATTTAATGATCAAGTTTTGGGCATGTTTTGAGATAATAATTAAAAAAAAACATTTGGAAGCAGTAATAATGTTTTTGACAATTTTTCAATTAATATTGAAAAAAAAAAAGAAATGGCACCATCTAGCAGGCCTGCTTTGTGCCCCTCTTGGAGGCTCCTGGCACCCCCTTGGGAGGTGCACCCTCCTATGTGAAAGGATCTTCACAGGAGCTGGTCCTTCGGGCCAAAGTCCAGACAAAGTTGGAATAGGGTGCTCTCCAGGATGTCATCGACGGGTCCCCAGGCTGCTATAATCGACTCTTTCTTGTAAATAAGGTGTCTGGAGGGTGGAGATCGTTCATCAATCTCTTGGCCTTGGACAGATTGTTTTAAAATAAAACGCTCAAGATGGAGACAGTGAACAGGGTCATTAAGGCTGTAAGGCCTCAGGACTTCATGTGCACCTTGGATCTCAAAGACGCATGCTTCCAGATCCCAATCCATCTGTCTTCAAGGTAGTATCTCTGGTTCATACACGACAACAGACAATACCAGTCAAAAGTGCTTAAGCCTTCACGATAGTGTTTGCCCTAGTGTCATCTTGAGCTTAGAGAATTGGCATTCCTTTTATTTGGTGTTTTGATGATTGGCTGATTCTAATAGACTCGGTGAAGACCATTCTTCATCAACGAGAAAGTCAGATCAAAATCTGTCAGAATCTGGGGATCCTGATAAATCTCGAGAAGACATCCTGGCATCCCTCACAAAGGCTGGTATAGCTGGGCATTGTAATCGTCACCAATCTTCAGAAAATCTTTCGACCAGAAGACAGAGTACACAGGCTGAGAGAAGTAGCACGTCCCTTCCTCAGGCAGGAAGAGCTTCTAGCCCAGCAGTGGTTGCGCCTCCTGGGTCACCTAGCATACCTGGTCCATCTAGTGCCCAACGGTCGCCTTAGGGTTTGATATCTTCAGTGGCAGATAAAATCCAAATGGAGCCAGCTCATTGGCTCCCGGATAATCTTGTTCCCATGGGTTGAGACCAGGTGGCGGATCTTCAGTGGTGGGCGACAGAGGAGAACTTCCCCTGAGGGATAGGCCTCGTCCCTCCCCCAGAATTGATGCTTTATACAGATGCATCAAAAGAAGGGGGTGGGCCCACGTGCTGCATCACACAGCCTCCAGGCTTTGGTCCGAGTACGAAAGGAACTAGCACATAAATCTCCTAGAGATGAGAGCTGCATTTCTAGCTCTCATGCAATTCCAATAGCTCCTGGCAGGTCACTCCACGGTGATGATGAGCTACAACACCACAGTAGTGGCTTACATAAACAAACAAAGCGGTACCTTTTCACACTCTCTATGCTATCTAGCAGTAGAGACTCTACAATGATCAGAACATTCTGTTTCTCTATCAGCACATTTCATTCCGGGCAAAAGGAATGTGCTCACTGACAATTTTAGCAGAGAGACTCAAATAGTAGGCTCCGAATGGTCTTTGAATCATCCGATACCAACAAAGTCCTGACTTTGTGGGGTGCCCTGACTGTGGACCTATTTGTGACTTCGCTGAACTTCAGGCCACCACTTTAGTGCTCCCCAGTCCAGGACCCTCGAGCTCTCTAATAAGATGCATTCTAACAACGGTGGGACAACAGCGTTGTGTACACATTTCCCCCATCTGTTTAATGAGAAGGTTGCTCAACAAGATCTCAGCATCCAACAACCTACACGACTCATAGAATGATTTCTGAACCTTCTGCAGTTGCCTAATACACCCCTGAGGGTACTCCCCCCACGACCAAATCTACTCAGAGAGCTGCACGTGAAAATCTTCCTCAATGTAATAGTTATCTTACGTCTTCCCGTCTGGAGACTATCCAGCATCTCCTCTCTCAGAGAGGCTTTACACAACGAGTTGCAAAATGGATGTCTGTATACCTACAAAGATCCTCTACTTTAATCTACCAGGCAAAATGGACTGTCTTCCATGGATGGTGTCACGTAAGGGGTATCTCTCCCCTCAATGTCACTCTTCCAATAAAAGGTTACCGCTCAGACGTAAGCATGGCCGATAGACTGAATAGAATCGACCTTTCCTCTTTGTTCGAGTTGTCTCTCCTCATACGAAGCTATGAGATCACTTGCCCCCAGTCGGAAGTTAGACCACCTCTTTGAAACGTAGTTCAGGTCATTCATTTCCTGAAGGGGCCCCATACGAACCTTTACGCCAGGCAACAGATTGCACTTTCGCCTTAAAAATGGTGTTCTTGCTTGCCTTACCTTCGGTAAAAGGGTTTGTGAATTTCATGGTCTATCCTACGACATCGCTCATTCAAAGGGTTGGAGAGAAGTGATACTCAGCTTTGTCCGTGAGTTTATTGTAAAGACTCAAAATCCATCAGTCACAAACCCTATTTTGGCACTTTCCAGATCACTAGTCTTCATTTTGTATTTTTTTTCGTCAGCACAGGGAGGGTCAAGAGGAACACCATATAGAATACCATTTCTGCTTGGCTTCGCAAAGTCATTGACCATGCATTTAATCCTCATTCTCCTCATACTCAACGACCTAGAGCTCATGACGTCAGGGGCATAGGCATGACCCTGGAGAATAAATGCAACTACTCTGTGACGAGGGTACTACAAGTGGGTATGTGGAAACGTCAGATCACTTTCACCGCCCACTACCTGCAAGACCTTACCCATAGGAAAATTAATACTTTTTTCCATTGGTCCTGTGGTGGCTGCACAACAGGTGGTTTAGAGTACCTCAGGCTCCTTGTTGGACAAGTAGCAGATGACTGAGGGCATCGGTTACCCGTGATTAGTCTGTAAAAATTTTGAGAGTGTCTGGCTCTTTTCTTTTCCTTCATCTTTCCCTCTCTTAGGGAACAGCACCATGGGTACTCTGCTCTCTAGTCTCATCAATCTGAGGGTAATAGCCATTTCCCCTATGTAACCAAGTATATTTTTTAAACTTACACACGTCCCCCATGACCTCCATAAGGTGGGTATTGGAAACGTCCATGTTTGTATCTTTCCTATTTTTAAACTCAGAATAATCTTATCTAGACAGTCACATTGCTAGTTCCTCCGAGCCAAATGAGTAAGTTATCTATTAAATGGCGTAGGTTTTTCTTGTGTCGTAACAAATGACACCTTTGGAAGTAATTTGTATATTTTGCTAACATACAAACCTTTAGCTATTTAATCAAATTGTCCCGCCATCACCTGTCCCCCTTAAGCCCTGCCTGCAATAAAAAAGTAGGGAAGGATTTCCAATGTGCAAGTGAGTGAGGGTACCCATTCCACCCTCCCACTAACTGGTTGTTGAGTGAGTGGCCACCTCTCATAAAAGTCTTGAGCTGGGATCACACATTTACATATCTTACTCCCGTTTACTCCTGTGAGCCGAATTTGCCCCTTTTTCTGTCGGGGAGAGTATAGGCCGTATGGAGCAGACGTACGTCTGACGGGAACAATTGCAACGCCAGTCTTTTGTATGCACGTTTGTGTTTACGTTTAACGTACGCATGTTCCCGTAAGCGGCCGGTGAATAGGTACGTCACTGTTTAATCGAACTTTGGGACGAACCCGTCATACCCAAATAGTATGGTCTGTTTTTTATTGTTATAGTAGCATAAAAATTCTAATTTCCTTTTAAATAAATATCTGGTATCAATCCACAAGCTATAATGATTATTGTAAACAATTTTGGTTAAATGATTTTCAGTTGTACATTTCTTTAATGTTCGATTTTAACTAAAATACAATCTTCTAAAACTTCATGCTAAACGGCAAAGAATAAAGAACAAAACTCTCTCTCTCTCTCTCTCTCTCTCTCTCTCTCTCTCTCTCTCTCTCTCTCTCTCTCTCTCTCTCTCTCTCTCACACACACACACACACACAAGAAAAATTAACCTTAAAGAAAAAGGACTTTAAAGTTTTCTGATTCTTTTGTCAAAGAATTATAGAATTTCATAAGATCTTTTAATGACCGCTCCCTCTTTTAGAGACATGCTAATCTGTTTATTATTGACCAAGGTAAAAGAATCATCAGCTATGAAGGGCAGGGGAGCCAATCTGTATGAGATAATACCATTTGATTACACAGGAGACGGCGACTCTTGACCGAAGGCCAGTGTTTGGACTAACCTTGGTTCTAATCTGTACGAACTCCTGTGTATTGACTATTTCCGGAAATATACTTGAGATATTCATTTCATAAGTTTTTATTATTACTTGCATTATATATTTACTTCTTATACTTATTTGTGTGTTATTTCATTCTGGCATTTCAAGTATCATTACCTCTAATATTATATTGACTAATTTTTGTAATATATTTGAAATTTTAATTTCGTTTGTTGTTATTACTTTCATTGTGTATAAACGCCTACTTTAACTCCTTAATATAATAATACATAGTCTACAGTAGCACAGACAACAGAGACAGAAACTAAGTCATTATGGGAAAATACACGATATTGTGAGAAAAAGTATACATCATACAAAATTAGATGTTTGGTCACTGATCTAGTGAAGTGAATCTTGCGGCCCTTTATATACTACCTGGTCCGAAGCTTCTAATATTATGCGCCAGGTGGTTTATCAGAAATGTTGCCAGATGTACCAGGTTGAACTTACAAATTAAAGATTTACCCATCATAAATGTACCATGGTCATGTCTGCCCTACAATGTATATGCGTCTGACTTACATGCTACCGGCAGCAGGTCGTCAAACCCACCAAATCTGTACTCTCGCTCTTGTACGGGCTTGGGCCCTGACTGTGATTTTCATAAAATCGTATACCGGATGGTACGTGCACCACCCAAAAAAAATACACGCCAGACGTACTAACAACCTCGGTTTTACTTTGCAAGCCTCAAAGTTTGACGTTTTTGTTTGCCAACTACCATTAAATCCTCTTACGGGAGAAAACGGGAACAAGGCACGTGAATGTGTGATCCCAGCTTAATGGCTAGTCTTCCAGCTCCGCCGAAAGATAATCCCTATTAAATAGGTAAAAGTTTGTATGTTAGGAAAAATACAAAATTTCTTCCAAATTTGTCATATTATTATTATTATTATTATTATTATTATTATTATTATTATTATTATTATTATTATTATTATTATTATTATTATTATTATTTTTATTATTCTCTATTGAGTGGATAAATTATTGTTCTGGTTTATCATTTCGAATTGATTAAACTCTGGAATATCAAAGTTTAGTTTTCATATTAACCAAAATTTTCGAAAAGATATTATTATTATTATTATTATTATTATTATTATTATTATTATTATTATTATTATTATTATTATTAGTTAAGCTACAACCCTAGTCGGAAAAGCAAAATGCTATGAGCGCATGGGTTCCAACAAGGAAAAGTAGCCCAGTGAGGAAAGAAAATAAGGAAATATGTAATCTTTGAAAAGTAATGAACAATTGAGAAATCATGTTTTTAGTACAGTAGCAACATTGAAGTAGATATATCCTGTGCTTGTTTACATGGACAAAATCATCGAATGAGAAGAGAGCAAATGAATACATTTTAAAAGTATTTCTATAACATCATGTTTGACTCCTCCAAAGTTCTCTACTATCTCCCCTATCGTCACCTGAACAGGATCAGTACCTTCATTAATATTTTGATATTACTGTTGGAGACTACAACGTAGTTTGAAAAAAAAAGAGAGGGAAAGAGCGGTCTTTTATCATATAAAATGGTAAAGCAAATATCATGTCAATACAGTAACACAAAAAAAGGTCCTGTGATGTAATCAGCTTCTCATTACATTATAAATAGCGCTACGATCGGGTAGGGTATGTTATGACTCAGCGGTTTGGGCGTGGCTGTTTAGATACGGACGTTTGTGCGCCAGCTGATTTGGCGCCAGCTTATTTTGAGACAACCGTTTTAGAGCTAAAGCATTTGTTTTATTTATAATTGTTATTTTTTCATAAATCTTGAGAACATATTTACTCCTATGAATGTCTTTATGGATGGACAGAATTAATATATATATATATATATATATATATATATATATATATATATATATATATATATATATATATATATATATATATATATATATATAAATATATATATATATATACTGTTAGTCTTTGGTAAATGTTATTTTCATGGGTATAAATGGGTGCAGGCTACCTTGCCCTCTCCACAAGGATCGTAAAATGCTTTGAGGTTCATTCTCCTGATTTTTGTTCTAGTATTATTCGTAGTCAACTTGCAGTTTATGTAAAAGAGTTACACAAATATTTCATAAAAAACCATAAAAACATTGAAATAACAAGGAGAGAAACAAAGTAGAATAGTGTCCCCGAGTGTACCCTCAAGCAAGCGTTCTCTATAGCTAAAGAGTGTCTTTACCCTTTTCAAGAGGAAAGTAGCTACTGAACAATTACAGAGAAGTAGTTAACTTTTTGAGAGAAGAAGAATTATTTGTTAATTTCAGTGTTGTCAAGTATATGAGGAAAGAGAAGGATGTGTAAAGAATAGGCCAGACTATTCTGTATATGTGTCGGCAAAGATGAAATAGTGATATGATTGTAGTGTTAGTTTAAAACTTTCGAAGTTTACTTATGATTTCTCTTATAATTAGGCCTATGGACCCCAAATAGTTTTTTCAGTGTCAGGTGCAAAAACTAAAGGAAAAAAAAAAGCAGTGAGTTACATATCAGAAGAAAATTCATATTAGAATTGGATTTATTTGTATATATATATATATACAGTATATATGTATATATATATATATATACATATATATATATATATATATATATATATATATATATATATATATATATATATATATATATATATATATATATATATATATATATATATATATATATATATATATATATATATATATATATATATATATATATATATATATATATATATATATATACACATTTACAAAAATAATTAATAATTACCTAGTTTCGTCTTTTGGCCAATAAACACCACAAATGTGGTATCATACCAGTATTTTGTATTCAATTTAGTTATATTGTAAAAATTTAAATATTAAACATATCAAAGTCTAAAATGACATGAAATGGGTACTAGAAAATTTTTTTTCTATTAATTCTTAAAAAACAAATGTAAAAGACAATACTGTATCTAAGATTTCAAACCGAATGTTCTACCATCTTGAATTTCAATCAACTTTTAGTTAAGCTCATAGATTTCTTCCTCGTAATCCTTCAATTGACTGGGATTATTCAATGATACGAGATCTGAAACTTGACTTGATTTCCCCAGAGGTGATTAATCTTAAGATCCAGTTACCAACACAGTCAGCTTCCTTACGTTAACGACCATAACCATATGTATAGGTACTCCAGGCCATTCCTTGATTACTGTATATCCTGCGCTTCCAGTACTGCTAATCAGTTTTACCCCAAATTATGAGGCCTAGAGTTGATATATTAGTTATACCTAGACTATCTCTGACAATTATCGCGTAGGGCAGAATTCCGCTGAAAATACCTTGACTCTCTTGCGAGGATGAATAGAACCCTTATCATGACTAATTTCTCGGTGAATAAATTCTCGTAATTTATGATACTAAAAATTATTCTAATTAATTCTTTTATTTTCACCTTCTTAGATTTACGTTCTAAAAATGTGGGAAATTATTTTTCATTCATATTTTTCGAAAAAAAAAAAAATCTTCAAAAATTCTAATACTATTGATAAATATTTTGTGAATATAATACTGAATCCTTTAAAACTATTTTAAGAAATTGATGATAAAAAATTTAATTTACTTTCTATAATTCGGGATAATTCCACGACTTCAAAAAGCATGAGATGAAAAAGTCTTGTTTCGTTCAAATGATAAAACCATAAGAAGGGATACTATTAATTTACTTATCAGTATGAAATGACCTCTTCATATTTCACAATCACCTCTTCTTTGTACTCCTCTTGATAGAATCACCAACCACCAATATTACATCCCGCAAAATGTTTCATGAACATCCACATCCACATCCACATCCACATCCATATCGACCCTCTGGTCCACATATCAGCAAAATAATCCACCAACGTGTCTTCCCTGTTTTCAAATAGCTCAGTATTTATATTGCTTATTTAGTATTAAATTCCGAACTTCACTATCTGATCTCAGAAGCCAGGATGATAGTATTGTTAATGAAAAGTCATGCCATAATAATGGAATTTAGTGAGGCTTACGGGACAGAGCATAATTATTGTGCCATAGCTTGTTACATTCGATAAAAAAGTAATGTTACTCATTTTAAACCTTTAAACACCGAGATGGTGCATTAGGAGAATATCTAAAGGTATTGTGATTTTTTTAATTAAAAAAGACTCTTGATGACAGGCAATAGGAAAAATCACATTACTAGTGAGGAAGTGTGTAAATGTAAAATCAATTATTTCTGGAATATTCGAGTATGTGGCATGATTGGTTTTGCCGTCTATTAGTTTCACCTCTTCAGATGCACCAATCACTGATTGTAGAACGAGTCACCAACGACAGAAATATAGAGTTCGATGACGACAATCGAAACACACCAAAACGATCTCAAAGATTTTGGGAAATGTCAAAAACACAACATAACACATTTCTATTAATAACTTTTAAAATGTTATCACTGTATCTGAAATTTCTATTTATACTCCATAATTCAGTCCCTGACTCGTACGTTTATCATCATTTTATTGACCTAGTTCACAAAGGATGGACGAAAGCCTCCCCCCAAAAAATCGTCTATGTGTTATTTACAAAATTTTAGTGTTGCAAATATCTGTTAATTCTATGGATGTGTTTACTTTCAACTGGGCTCCAAAAGGCACTAGAAGAGTTGGAAGGCCCAGGCCTACATGGCCGAGGCCTATGAAGCGTGAAGTTGGAGATGATGAGTGGAGAAGTATTGATTTAAAAGCTCAAGATAGAGACGACTGGCGAAATCTAACCGAGGTCCTTTGCGTCAATAAGCTTAGGAGGAGTTGATGATGATGATGTTTAAATCTGTACAATAGATCTGTTTTTAGCTTGAGTGAATTACGCCAGAATCTAATAGGATGCATGATATTTACCAAAGTAAATAAAAAACCACCATGTGCACATTCATCATACCAATAATTTTATTTTCCTATATCTCTCTTTACCCATATTCCATGGAACTTATCTATTTAAAGTTGTCAATTATCATAATCATCTACTAGCAACCAAAACAGGATTATGAATATGATATCAATGAAATTATTATTGAACCAACAATAGAACGAATACGCTGCTAAATCATACTGTAAGGAAAAAAAAAAATAAAACAGAGAGGGGACTTATAATTTGTAAATTTTGTTATTGTATACGCAGTACACAGATTATCTCATGTAATGTTACGCAATTCATATTCTAAATACTGGAGAATTTTGCCATGTATTTCAAATATACACATGCAATGCAGAAATTGGAAGTAAAACACGTCATAGAAATTTTACACAACAAAATAGGTTAGTATATAAATAAGAAAATGATATGACGGATGGAGACAGATTCTCATTGAATCCATTCTGACAAGCTTCATAACAATATGGTTCGTTTAGCTTCGAGGGTCTTCCCAACCTCCATCCTCATCTAAATGCAAAGTAAGTTCTCTTGGGCTGTCAGTTGCAGTAATGACGAAGTATTACGGGAGACTGATCAGAATAATCGGCCGTTGGTAGTAGTCAACCTACTAGAACATTTGTAGTTGTTTCCCTGGCTCGTTATCTAGTAGATACAACAATGATCTTGCATATCTAATTAGAATCTCTCAATAAACATATTAAAATCTGACTGGATCCTGTTGCAAATGGACTCATTTGTTCGGTATTTCTATATCCTGCGGTCTTGATATGCTCGATAGCAGCAGTGCAGATTGGTGATGATCCATACACAAAACCTTTCACCACATTAAGGTATCCCCACTCAGACGGGATAAATATATATATATATATATATATATATATATAAAATTTATATATATATATATATATATATATATATATATATACATTTATATATATATATATATATACATTTACATATATATATATATATATATATATATATATATATATGTATATACTGTATATATATATATATATATATAAATATGTATATATATATATATATATATATATGTATATATATATATATATATATATATATATATATATATATATATATATATATATATATATATATATAATATATAAATATATATATATATATATATATATATATATATATATATATATATATATATATATATATATATATATATAAATATATATATATATATATATATATATATATATATATATATATATATATATATATATATATATATATATATATATATATATATATATGCAACTCACAACAATATCTGACATTTAAACACAAAATGCAGCAATGCAAATGGAAAAGAACATACGGTCACTACCAGTTTCGTATATAAATTGATAAGGAATGTTCAAAAGGACTCTTTATCAATTCGTGAAATTTTTCACAAGGTTAAATAAGATGAGATAGACCCACAGGAGGACGGACTAACTGCGTTTTCGGCGCATTACATAGAAATGATCACTGACTGCTACTGTAAGTTGGCGAGGACATTAGGATAGTTGCTACTAGAGCAAACGGACAAAGGTTGCATGCGCTATAACAATAAAGGCAAATATTTTTCAAGATTTCTCCAACATACAGAATGAGCAAGTGATGGGTTGATAGCTGCAGAAGAAAAGATATATTCAACTTCAAAAGCACATACATTTTCTTGATAATTTTATTTCTGAATGACTTTGAGAGTAATATAATGAATGCATTCTTTGAATAATTAAAGATGAATGCTGTCATGCTAAACACTCATATATTTAGGGATGTAATTTTCTGCAACTATTCTCACATCATGGTTTGTCAAACGCAATATTAAAGTTTTGTTTTAAATATGAATTACTGTTGAGAGAGAGAGAGAGAGAGAGAGAGAGAGAGAGAGAGAGAGAGAGAGAGAGAGAGAGAGAGAGAGAGATAATCAGGAAAAATATTGAAAAGTCTAATGTGAAACATAACTAAAATTTTCCTTACGGATATTATATTATGATGATAAATTCAAACCAAGATGAAACCCCCATAAAAAAAAGCAAATATAAACCACCAAAATGAAGAGTTTCTCGATTTTTATATCTGCCATCTTATTGCTCTACTCAATCATTTTACGCGTAATTCCTATCACATGATTTGATTTACATAAGGCTCCATATATACAGCCAAAAATTGTTTGAAGAACTTTGTTTTTCGTCGAACCAAGTTCGGTAAAGGTCTTAACGCTTTTGTCCAAAAGAAAACAGTTGAGCAGTGAGAGGCTGGTGACGGCAACAAGAATGATTGGTGTAACGAGAAAAGAGACAATCGTAAGAGCAAAAAAGATAATTATCTTGTTTATGGTTATTGCTGTGTGTGCTGGAAAGAAAGATACGAATAAGAAAATTTAGTGCCCAGAATGTTTGCAAAGGGGATAGAATATGTCTGGTATAATACTACAGGAGTTGTAAAGTGAATGAGAACTAGATTTCATAAATTACATTATGGATCCAAATACCTTTCACAATCTTATCTCGAAACTATAACCTACAGTCGCCAAACAGGATACAACTATTCAGAACTTCAATACACACTACAACAAGGATTTCCAAGCAGAGTTTGTGTAATATCTTACCTGTAGATTGCAGAGAGATCTATAAAGCCCCAAGAAGAGAGATTTCTTCGTCTTGCTAATATCCCTCATTTCTCGTCTGTGTTAACTACAGAAAAGTGCTAGTTTTTCTTCATCTCATCTTTAATAACATTAGGAATATTAGTGCCACAAGTTATTGTCCCAACAAAGTTGCACCAACAAGGTTAGAACACGGGCTCCTGCATTAGCAGCCCGTAAAAAAAAAAATGCATGACGATCTCATAAACCTCGACCCTCACATCACAAAAGGTGAAAAGGGGGTTGTTTACACAGTTATCAGCTTTAAAGTCGCCTCACGGAACCAATAAAACGTGGACATGTTTAAACTTTAAAGTAAAATATACAGAAAAGGTATATCACTGGCATTGGGGAAAAACGTAACTTCGTAATTCGGCCAATGACATGCTCCCAGTCTTGAACCACTAATCGAGCACAGGTCTCGTTACTTCGGTAATCATACGTAAAAACTATTCCTAACTTTGCTCGCTTCTTTTACGCTTCTGACGTCAATTTAAACAAAGTTTGCCGAGCAAAGCTCGTCGTGTTGACGGAGTTTAATGTTGATATCGACCTATTTTCTCATTGAATATGTCCAAAATAGCTTTAAGGACAGTCCCTGTCAGATGCTAAATCTATTACTAATAATACTAAAGACATCTTCATGCGAGGAAAATAAATACGATAACTAATTAAGAAGTAGTCGAGATATTTAAATTCTAAGTTAGCATAACATATTTAATAGGAATTCTGTCCACACACAATCTTTACAAACCTCCCAAATTGCTCTTCGGATATGAAAATGGTGAACAAATTAAACAATAACTACTCAGTACTTTAGTAACATTATAGTCCTTTCAAAGATATAATAATGTTAATCTGATTTCAGTACTTTGGCAACATGGCAGAATATTAAACTCGCACTAATATTTTGTCATCTACACCTAAATATCATTTCACAATCAATGGGAAGGAGAAGTGCTGGCACAAATAAAGGGTGAACACTCATACTAGTTTATCGCCGACGTCTTTCAACAGAAAGGAAATAAGAAAGTTCCCGAAAATTACAGAGAATATACTATATGCAATATTATGGAATCTTAAATATACTACACCTTGAATTAGGGTAGTTTTGGACATGCCTTTTTTTTTTTTTTTTTTTTTTTTTTTTTTTTTTTTTTTTTTTTTTTTTTTTTTTTTAGAATTAACAAGGCATTCAATTGAGGCATGGGGAGGGGAGTGGAGAGAAACCCCTTCGCAAAAAAAAAAAAAAAAAAAATTGCAGTCACGTATGACTGATAAGTAAAGCGGTAAGTCTTGGATGTCTCCGCTTTTTGGTGAATTCAAAGAGGGTCAATGGATGACCTGGTAAAGTAGGGTGGAAACACGGGGTTCTTTCTTTAATTTAAAAAAGAATGTAAGCTGTGCTGTCTATCTGATTTTCTTCACCATTTGTATTTATAAATAAAAATCCCCTATAATTCAGTAGGTTTTACGATATATCCCAATAAAGGGAAAGTTACTTAGTAAACTATGCATTTCAGATTATAATAGTAATGAAATTGTATTTATATCATATAAAAAATTTAATGAAAATGTAGCCTTGAAATGTGCATTTACTACAGGGCCGTATAATAAAAATTCACACGTATCGTTTTTCTTTTTGGGTGAATACTTTCATTTGTCGAGGCAAAACTTCCACGATTGTGATTTCAAAGCCGAGGAAAAATTTAAAGTGAGAAAACTTCCATCTCTCTCTCTCTCTCTCTCTCTCTCTCTCTCTCTCTCTCTCTCTCTCTCTCTCTCTCTCTCTCTCTCAGTAAATATTTTTTGTTTTGTTTACGCTGTTAATTCAATACCAGGCAATACGGTTTTAGTCAGGGATAGGCTATTGAAAGTTTAATCAATAAAATAGCAATGGAAGAATTTTATTGAGAAAGAGAATCATTACTTACAATATTTTTATTCCCTGATAGGGGATGGTTCTCAAGAAAAAAATTGAGCACAGCTGTTATGACCACATTAGCAATTTAACTCCTGAACCAGAGATGAGTCTCCTTTATTCCCTGACGCGAAAGGCTAATCAGCAGCGCCTCCTAAGTCCAATGTGGGTCTTAATCCAAAAACATGCGCCATTCACTTCTATCTCGCATGCCTCTCTTGCTTCATGGACATCAGGCCTTTCCTTTCTAAACATATCTCTAACATATCTTTCGTTCATTTGAATCATATGCCCAAAATATCAAGAAATACATGAAATCCTCTTATGAGCTTCACAAATCTTCTAACCGCTTTCACCCATCTTTGTACATCCCAGGCTTTCATTCTTCTTCAGGTAGAATCGAATATGAAAAACTTCCATCTCATACACTTCAACTTCTTCAATTAGCTTTAAACATCATATCTTTACTCTTATATAGGAGAGTTGGAATAACAATGCTTTCGTATAATTTTCACTGGCTTCCATAAAACAATTTAATATTTCTTCTCAATCTTTTGCACTTTTTCATAACGTCTTGTCACACGATTTCTGAAACCTACCTAAACTCCTCCACTTCCCACTATCAACCTCATGCATATTTTCATAAGAGGCATTCGCGTTCTTCATTATATATGGCATACTGAATCACAGACTTCGAGGAATGAGAACAAAAGTTCTATGCCATATCGTGGCCAGTAATGTTATTTGCTTGTAATCTTAAATTCGAGGTGGCATGGAATCAAGACATATTCACTAGCTTATATACACACATACATACATCCATATATATATATATATATATATACATATATATATATATATATATATGATATATATATATATATATATATATATATATATATATATATATATATATATATATATATATATATATATATATATATATATATATATATATATATATATATATATATATATATATATATATATATATATATATATA
>NC_090746.1:41481464-41493964 GCF_036898095.1 Palaemon carinicauda | reverse complement strand
TTGAGCCTGAGTAGAGCATCCGCTGTCACATTGCGGATCGTTTGTACATGAACTGCTGATAGGCACCATCCCTTTAGGTAAGGGATGGCTAACATCACCTAGACTATAAGGGACGATCTCAAGCCTTGTTGGTTCAGACGTCTCATTATCGCTTCGAAGTCCCAGATCAGCCTGAGGAGGCCTGATCTGCGTGGAGAGAGTTTCCCCAACCTCGACAGCACTACCATGTCCTTGGGTAGAGATGACCAAGTCCCTTATACTTTCCTCTGATGGGAGTGAACCCCCCATTCTTCCGATGAGGCATCCTTGCGGATGATCTTCAATAGTCGAGGTAGTTGCAGGGGTACAGTCCTCAATAGGCTTTTGGCCTTCGACCATGGGTTGGGAAGCGATCAAGGTAAGACCGATATAGGTCATTTTAGATCTCTTCGAGCGTTTGATGCGTATCTTCTACAGACTCTTAACGCATCTTTCAGCTGTGCTCTTAGCACTGGGTCTGTCACTATTGCGAACTGGAGAGAGTTCAGAACTCTTTCCTGTTACCGTCTTGAAATCCTGACTGATTACCGTAGTCTCTTGACCGACCCTGTGATCTCCTTCTACATCCCTAAAGGAAAGGAGAGCCAGTGTGACCTCAGGTTCTGATGGATTTTTAGCCATTGGAGCCTTTGAGCTGGAGAGAATCGAGACTTCTTGAAGCGGATTTTGCATCCCCGATGTTCCAGGAACTGGATTACATTTTTGGATGCTCGCAGACCAGCCGCTTCGGGTGCTGCCCGCACCAGCCTTTCGTCCAGGTACTTTGATACCTGAACCTTTTCTAGGCATGGTTATTACATGACTGCGTCCGCCAATTTTATGAAGATACCTAGGATTATGTTTAGTACGACGAGTATGGCTCTTAGGACATACTCTATCTTTTGTAACGTGCATCCTAGGTAGAAGGAGAGGGGGCGACTGACTAGAAGCTGCCAATAGGCACTTTTCAGGTCTATCAGGGCTGTGAACGCCCCTTTTTGAAATAGGGTACTTATGTTCAGAAAGATTAACATCCTGGACTTGCTCTTTCTCTTGAACTTGTTGAGTGGCAACAAGTCCAGGATGACTCGGAGTTTTCTTGAGTCCTTCTTTTGAACACAAAACAGCCTTCCCTGGAATTCGATGGACTTTACTTTCCTTAACACCTGTATGCTCTAGAGCTATAGGGTATACTCTTCTAGAACGGGGTTGGAGTGTAGGAAGAGTTGAGGAAATGAGGGTGGAGGCATGTCTATTTTCCATCCTAGTCCAATCTAGATTAGGCCTTGGCCCCAAGGATCGAAGGTCCAATGATCCTGAAGGAACCTCCCCCCTACCAGGAGCGTCTCTTTGCTTTGACTGATCAGAAGGTTTACCTTCTTGGTCGTCTGCCTGAGGCACCGCGGTCATAGAAACTGAGGGATGTTGTTGAACAGACCGAGGAAAAGGTCTAGACTTTTCCGTCCTCCTTTTAGGTTGGGGACCCACATCTGTGGAAGACTTCCTCTTTGAAGAGATGCCCCACATCTGGAAAAGGCTTGTGTTCTTCATGGTGGCTTTCTCAATCACCTCTTTGACTACTTTGTTTGGAAAGAGGTCTTTACCACAGATGTTGGAAGATATCAGCTTCCTGGGTTCATATTTCGCTGTTGCAGCAGTGAACACGAACTCCCTACAGGCTCTCCTAGCCTTCATAAAGGCATATAGGTCTTTTACTAAGGTAGTCATATGCATTTTGGCCAAGACCATTAGCATTTTTTTGGGTACTTTGATGGGCTGAACACAACTCTATGCAGTTCTGTAGGGATAACGAGGCTGCCAGTCTCTCCTTTGCCTCTTGTTCCTTGCACAAAAGAAACTCAGAAAGTTTAGGGAGATTCTCGCTAAACTGTCGTCCAGCAACGTCCACGTCTAGTTTCCTTCCAATCCTTCTCCTGCATGGGTAAGGCTAGTGATAGGCTTGCACTCCTCAAGTGCAGGGCATGGTTTGCCTGTCTCCACTGCCTTGACAACAGATTTAAATGCCTTTCACGTAAAGGGGAATGCTATTGAAGCAGGAGCAAGAAAAGTAGGGTGTCTCTTACTCAGTGCGAACACTTTCGACACCGAGTACCCGCCTTTTTCAGGCTACTTGACAAGATAGCCTGTGCCTCATCATGGTCGAGAATCATGACTTCCTTCAGTTCCGTTTCTTTTCCTGACGTTGGTTCATGCTTCAGTCGAATGAAGCAATTAGGGAAAGCGTTAAAGCTTGGCCAAAACTGAATTTCGTCTAAAGGAACAGCTCCCATCTTCTCCGAGATGTAAAGTTTGCCTTCTAAAATCGGCATAAGCTCCGCGTACCTCCAGAGATTGTTTTTGGAGCATGTCGGGAGGTCTTGGTTTCTAGGTCGCTTATATGACCCTTGGGAGGCGACAAGTGGAGCTTAATGGACCTCTATCTTGAGTTTCGCTTCCTCCATTTCATCTTGTTTGCAAAAGTTTTCCATTAGACCCGTAATATGGGCCAGTAACTGGTCCATTTTGTCTAATAGAGGGGTAGAAGGTGAAGATGTCGAGTTTAACGGCTTCAGAGCCAGCACAGACGGAAGCAAATCCGACACAACATTGTCAACTTCTTCCCGGGGTGCCTTCCTGCCCTCCGTCCCGAAGGCTTTCTGGACACAGGGAGGTGCAAATCGTGCCTGGGGCACCACTATTTCCCTACTTGCTTTCGGGAATAGTAAGCTACGCATCCTATTGTTAGGTAGGTATGGTCCCGGAGAGATCTTCTGGAACCCTCTTACCCAATTGCTTAGTTTCTGACGTGCCACATCCCTAGACTCCATTGACTTAGGATTATCAAAACCTTCAGACAGTAATGTTCGACAGATATTGCAAACTTGGGGGTCCCAATATTGCAGGGATTCGGAAATAATATTGCAGGGGGCATGAAACCTGCATGCATTATGACTGTAAAAGTACTTACTCATAATATTGCAGAGGACTGCAACAAATTTCATCTGGGGTCCCTCCTGTAAAGAAAGGAAAGCAGAATGAGTATACAATTGATTATATCACCTGATAAGCAATATGTAATAGTCATCTTTTAGTTATTATAGCTTGGGATAGTAAGCTAGAAATGGATAGTGGGAGACACATACTTGTGTATCCCTTGCAAGCAATTGCTGCAACCTCCCCCCCCCCTCCGGATTAAATATAAATAGTTTCCTTTATCAAGGCAACTCGAACGAAAGGTTCTAACCCCTAGGGGTAGAAAAAGTGTACATTGCCACTGCCCCTTCTAATTTTTTAATACTGTGGGGTAGGGTAACTGATTTCTAATCAGAATATTGAAGGAATTCTATTCTTTCAATATAGGTTCGGTCTCAGCAGAAGCCTGCACAAGGGTACCCAAGATATGTTAGAAATTAACTACTGCATAATCATACTATAGTTTTCTGCTTGCACTATATACTATATTGCAAAATACTGGCTACTGTATAATTATATATTGTAGTTCAGCCAGTGTGCTGCCGGCATGGCTAGCATCAGGCGGCACGGTCCAGCTGGCATGACGCCAACTGGACTAGGAAATTAGAAAAGACACATATTTGTGTATCCTACCCAGCCTATTTGCTGTGGCATTCCCTTCCAATATTAAAACTATAGAGTTTCCTGATCAGGGAAGCTCAAAGATAAGGGTTCTAACCTTTAAGGATAGAAAGTATACTACCACCAGCCCATTAAATTATTTAATATTGTAAGGTAAAACTTAAACTGATTTCTAATCAGAATATTGAAGAAATTCTATTCTTTTAATATAGGATTGGTCTCAGCAAACACCTGGGCAAGGATACACAAGATATGGTGGAAAATAACTACTAGTATAATATATACAATAGTTTTCTATCTGAAGTATGTACTATACTGCAATTATACTGACTACTGTATAAACATATACTGTAATCCAGCCGGCATATAGCTGGCATAGCTAGTCCCTACCGGTACCGCCCGGCCAGCATGCTAGCTGAAAGAGAGAGAGAAAGCATGGAGTGAAGGACTGACTTATTTCTGTGTATACATACACTAATTAAGGATGTAAATATATAATTTACTGCCTTCACCAGAAAGAAGGTTCAATTGGAAGGGGAGAATGCATCATTCAGGCTTCCATCCAACCACAAGTACCATCGCCAGCAAAGTCCGGCTGGCCGGCACATGGCCGGCTGGCTTGTACCCGGCAGCACTGGTACAGTCGGCATGCAGCCGGCTGAGTCAGTACCTGTCGACACCGGCCCGGTCGGCAGTACCCTGGCAACAGGACTCGTGGCCGGCAGTCCAAGGGAGGACTGAAGAACCTTAGTAACAGGAGAGACTTCCCTCCAACAGCCATCATGGCTGCTGGCAGCCGCCATAGCCGCCGGCAGCCGTCATGGCCGCCAGCAGTCGCCATGGCAGCTGGCAGCCAGCATAGCCGCCGGCAGCCATCATGGCTGCCGGCAGATGGCATGGCCACCGACAGCCGGCATGACCGCTGGCAGCTATCATGGCCGCCGGCAGCCGCCATGGCCGTCGACAGTCGTCATGGCCGCCGGCAGCCGGCATGGCCGCCGGCAGCCTTCATGGCTGCCGGCAATTTTCATAGCCGCCGGCAACTATCATAGCCGCCGCCAGTCAGAAAACAGCTGTTATGTAGGAGCCCGGCCAGCCCCGCAATCCACCGGCAATCGGTGGGATTGCAGGACGACGGTACAAAGAGTTGCGATAGCAAGGCCATCACTAAAGGATAGAGGGGGGGGAAGGGAAAAGGGTCCTGTGTGAGGTGTGGAAGGATATGGCAGGGTTGCCAGTCCTACCACACCCTTAAGAAACTCTGTTTCAGTATCGGCGCCATCCTAGGCAGCAGGAGAATATCTATTCCCCAGCCTAGGGTCTGCCAATAGAGTTAAGGGGACGGCGGCAGTGCTGCTTCCTCTCAACAAGGGAGACACAGAGTTCTACTGCCGGCACCATCCTAGGCGGCAGAAGAATGTCTATTCTTCAGCCTAGGGTCTGCGAGCACAGGACTGGTCTTCTAGACCGCAGGGAGATGGTGGCGGCATCATACAACCACTTCAAGTGCGGCCTAGGGAGGTCTAGCCTCCAATGCCGGCAGCCTACCCGGCAGGGGAATGACTATTTACCCTGCGGGCCGGCTGCCGGCAAAGACCAAATACTCTGAGGTTCTAACCAAAACCCATAGCCTGCTATCTGGAGGCCAAGGGAAGAGACAGAAAACACTAGTCCAGTCAAGCCTGAGTGTCTACTCGAAGGCAAGACTAACTAGGATTGTAGCCTAAGGCTACACTCAGGGAAGGAGAGATTACCCTCAAATCTCCCCTGGAGACGAGTATCGAATTATAAAATAATTCTAGGAGATATCTATCTCCGCCTGAATTGATAAAACAATACCCGAGGGTAAATGGGGAAATATCTGAAAGTATACTACATCGCCTAGGTTAGGTTATCCAGGCAAGACGAGATCTCGGTTACCTAAATCACCGAAAACTCTAACGTATACGATCGACATAGAAAGAGGAAAAATTATGCATACCATAAATATCTTTACAAGTATAAAATGCCTAAATAGCTTCCATAATTACCTAATTAATGCTATTTCAACCGGGAATGTCCTTTTACTAACTAAATAACACATGCCTAACGAACGACAGCACCCATGGCGCCTCCGGTAACAGGCTTAGTTCCTAAGCACAATAAATTACTCTAATTTCACTGTGAAACAGGAGCTAAATTATACACATTGTAAAGAATTAATATTCAACTTTCCAGAGGCGAAAGTAGCTGGAGATTGCATAATAATCCTCGCATAATCGATCGAAAAAGTTAGATCAACAAGGAACACCACCGTGCGAATTCACTACAAAATTAGGAATGTCCGCCACCTTGGATATGGCGCCATCTTGATACTCAATAGTAGTATGGGAAATAGGGTAACCTTGATAACGGCTCCCCTTCCAAAATTGCCACTCTTCCCCCTCAAAGCAAAAACGCTATTCGGGGTGAAGATCGCTAGGTGTAGTATTAAGATATACGTCCCCTGATTTATGCGATATCCTTAAGTGAATGTTAAGGATATTCTCGATAGGAGTTAGAATTCTGGAGACCTAAAGGTCAATTCTCTGGGAATATCACTGTAGTTCATATATCCCTTGGATATATGAACTTCCATCAGGACGACATGGCTTGAGCCCAAAAATACCATTTATTTCCCAATATACCCAAACTCGTTCACATTCAGTAAAGGGTTTAAATTAATTATAAGCTAAACTCAATACTTCTGTTCCTTTTTCAAATGATATTTAAATTGTGGAATGACTATGTAACATTTCAAAACTTAATCTATGAGGAACAGAATTACAAATATTCTCTCAAAGGTGATCTTAGTTGTTGAATGCTGCAAGGACATTTTCTAGTAATGAAGATTCTTTCCTTTTCAAACAAGATATCTCAAGATTCCTTCTTGCTTTGTTCCTTTCTCTTATTAACAGCTAGCATTATATTGCATTCCACATGCTATTCCATCATTGTAATTTGAATATTTTTATCTTTAGTTGATTTTCATGAAAGACAGGACTAATCCCTTCTAATGAATTCAATTATAGGTTTATTCTACCTTTTCACTACAAATAACTACATCTAAGATTCGCCTTTCTTTCTCGTTGCTAAATCCTGTTTACGTTTACTTTTATCATCTATCCCTATCCACCTAAATACTTTAAACTTTGTCTCATCTAAAGCAACTGGTTACATTACCATTTTCAGATATTATAATCAAATGCACCACGTCTGTATTCCACGTTTCCCTATTATCTTTTGGAAGTTGAGACCTACATCTGATATAGGATAGTGTCTAACTAAAACTGTCCAAAACAGATGATTTGTTACCGAAGCCTCTCCGTTTGCACTGTGTTTAAATCTCCAACTTTAAACATGTCAAAATTAGTTTTGCAGATGACTTCTTCACCAGACACCTGACCTATATATTTTCGCACCATCTTCGAATCCTTGGCCTCTGATCCTGAGGCAGAGCGTATTTGATATTAGGGGGTATTTGTGGCTTATCTGAAAAAAAATGAGAATCACCAGTGTTAGTGATGAAATTATGATATAAATGTAAACATTTAACTATGCACATGAGTATATATACACATCATCATCTCCTCCAACGCCTATTAACAGAAAGGGATTCAGTTAGATTTCGCAAGTCATCTCTATCTTGAGCTTTTAATTCAATTCTTCTCCATTCACCATTTCCTACTTCACGCTTAATTGACCTCAGCCATATAGGCCTGGGTCTTCCAACTCTTTTAGTGGAGCCCATATAAACGTTTAGCGAGCTAATCTCTCTTGGGGAGTGCGAAGAGCATGCCCAAACTATCTCCATCTACCACTCACCATGATCTCACCCACATATGGCACTTGAGTAATCCCTCATATAATTTCATTTCTAATGTTGTCCTGTCATTTGATTCCCAATCTCCTTTTGAGGGCTTTGTTCTCAAATCCACTAAATCTGTTGGAGATGGTTTCGTTGTTATACATGACACATGTCCAAACAGCAGCACCGATCTCAATAAACTGATATATAGGCTGATTTTATATGTAATTTCGGGTAATGTAATTTTCAAACTTTACTTAATATACCAATTGTCTCATTTGTTTTTTTCATTCGTTCACTAAACATAGGTCTAAAGACCCTGTATTTGTGATCATAGTTCCTAGATACTTATATGATTCTACTTAAATAATCCTTTATCCTTCCAATGATATTTCATCTTCCATTGCATACTCTACTCTTATTATCTCTGTCTTTTTTCTATTTATCTTCAGCCCAACCTCGTGTGATATTTCCAGCATTCTGGTAAGCAAACATTGCAAATAATGTCGTGTTCTGCTAATAAGGACAGCATCATCAGCATACTCTAGGTCTGCTAATTTCCTATCACCAATCCAGTTCAATCCTTCTCCACCATCTCCGACTGTTCTACGCCTTACAAAATCCATAGGGAAGATAAGCAATGTAGCTGACAACACATTCCCTTGGAATACTCCACTGTTCACTGGAAATTCATCTGATAGGACTTCAGTAACACTAACACTAACTTTGCACTAGCTATGCTAATGAACAAACTTAATCAAATTCACATATTTAAGAGGAATTCCATAATAATGCAGGACTCTCCTCAAAATTGGCTGGTGCACACTATCAAAGGCTTCTTCATAGTCCACAAAGGCCATTAAAAGTGGATTTCTATAATATACACATTGCTGTACAACATGTATCAAAATTAAAATTTGGTCAGTAAACTTCTACATTTATAAAATCCTGCTTGTTCATCTTTCAGCTTTTCATCAATCTTTCTCTCTAGTCTTTAAAATAAGCATAATATACATTTTCATAACAACTGTCGTAAGTGTTATGCCTCTGTAATTATTGTAATCAGTCAGGCGTCCTTTTTTTACATTTTCCCAACAGATTCAACTCCCATTCTTCAGGTTTTGCTTCTTCATGCCCGATTCTACAAAATCATCTTGTGAGTTTTCTGGGGGTCACTTTATTTACAGCCAATATCATCTCAGCAGTTATTCAATCATATCTAGGGGCTTTCCCTCTCTTGAGTTTTCTTAATGGTAGCTTCGACTTAAAACCCACTGAATTCATTCAAGGGCGCATCAAGGTCTTCCTCAGATTCAGGTATATTAATCAATTTATTCCCTTCGTATCTCCTATTCATAACCTTACTAAAGTGTTCCATTCAACGTTGTCTTTCTTCATCTTCTGTTGTAATAACAGATACATCTCTCTTTTTGATGGATATATGCTTCTTATTTGCCCCAGTAGAGATTTCGTTAATAATTCTTTGAGCGATTCTTACACCTGAATTCATAGCTTTATCAGCCTCATCTGATTTCCATTCTAAATATTCTCTACAGTAATTCTTGGCTTTTCTTTAGACTTACTTAGCATTCTCTACCTTGCAATTTTCATTACTTCCTCGGAAACTTTCAATAATCAATTTCTCACGCACCATTTGATAACCATGACTCTCCTCTTGTAACTACATGTTCCAAAGCTTCACTACCAATTGACTGATATATGTTCTTACTATCACAGCATTCTTCATTGATTGTCTGCTCTTCGTCTCCTAAAGTCTCTAAGACTGTAAATCGATTCCTAATTCAATTGCAAATGTTTCTCTGTGCTCATCTTTTAGAACTTTAGTTGTATCAAACCTAAGTATTCCATCTACCTTTCTGTTGGGTACTTTCAGTTTTAATTGCACTGTGGCAATGAGAAGCTGGTGATCACTATTAATATCTGCACCTCTATAGCTTCTTACATTTCTCAGAGTCCTCCTTCTCTCTTATTATTGGCAATGTGATATATTTGACTTTTGTAATTGCCATATGGTGAAGTTCATGTATATTTGCGGATGTCCTTATGCTGAAAAAGATTACCTCCAATAACAAGATTGTTTGTTGAACAGAAACTTATGAAATGTGCTCCATTTTCCTTTGTAACTTTTCTAAGACCCTCGACACCCATTACACTCTCTATCCTTTGATTATTCCTTCCAACTTTAGCATTAAAGTCGCCAATCACAATTTTCATATCTCTCTGGGATCTCATCTATTACAGTTTGCAGTTTTTTACAGTATTCATCTTTCCTTTCTTCATATTCACATATGTATATACCGACTAGTAATATAACATATCTTCACCATATTATGCTTAACTATTAAAAACTTGTATATTCATCTAACCAGAGATTACTTTACTCGATGAACCAGTACTTGCGAACATGGCAAATGGCGTTTATCCTTGCATAAAAATCAAAACTTGAATACAAGCAAACATAGCCTAAAAGTAAAAGAGATGCAAATAAATTTACATCTTTCACAACAATACAACATATACTTACCACGATAACCCTGTAAAGCATAAAATACTTGTAGGCCATTGTATGTCTAGTGTATAAGTATATGCATAAAACAGATAATAATCCCAAAAAAGGAAAATCTTGATAAAGAATTTAATTTCACTCGACAGATATGAACCCCCTCATTATGCATTCAATGACGAAATAAAGACTTCCTTTCACGTGAATGAAGTCATTATCTAAACAATGGCTATACGAGCAAGTATGAGAAAAAACCTATTCAGGTTAACACAAAAGATATCCACGACCATTTACCTAAAAAAACACTGTCCTTGTAAAGAACAAACCACTGGAATAAGAAGGAAAAATAATAACCCATTGGGTTATAAGCAGTGAAAACTAATTTTGTAAATAAGCGATTTCCTTAATAAGGATTGCAAAGAAAATCGAAGAGAAAAAGTTATCACTATTATAAGAATTGCTTTTAAACACAATTGTTGCTGAAGCAGCAATTGAAACAAAACAAATGTGGTGAGTTATATCATGACAAAAAACATTTCAAATGACTCTCACAAGAAAAGAGTTCTCTATGAAGTAATGACATGAATTATTTTTTAGGAAGCGCCAATATTAACCAATACGGAACGGACAACACACTAAACTATAACTGAAGAAACAAATATTCTTATTTATCTAACATTACGTGTAGTAAATATGTGAGGGAATATCAAGGTTGATATATAAATAAGACCACTGTTAGGAGCTAAATACTACAGGCTTGTATAAAAAAAAAAAAAATACCTATTCGAGATAAATCTTAAGTTTTCCAAACGGAAACATTGTAGATACTTGAAGAATATATAGTATTTTTAAATAAATGCATTTTTTATTATGAGTTTACGTTTAGTATAAACCCTTTGGAAGCTAAATATTACACATCTGAATAAAAACGTGCTAGAGGCCTATGTATAACTGTCAATGATAATTCATAAGTAAAATTCCATTTCTTATCCTTATACATTCCATCAATTTGAAACATATGTAAGCAAGTTTCACTAATACTGAACTCGATAGCGTCACTCATTTATTCAATTAGGTAAAGGTAAAATACAAAATTGACATCTCTATCATATGAAAAAGTGAAACTTTTTTTATGCGGAGTGTTCATCAGCCTACGTGTCAACATACTACGCAATAAAAACTACATTAGTACACAATCTTCTTTCACTTGCGCTTGAATAAAGAAGAACAGGGGTTTACACAAATCAGTTTCGTGAGAAAACTTCTTGTTGACTCTGACAGCAGAAGACATAAAATTTTAATTTAATTCTCTGGAAATGCTGCACTTCACAATAGCACTGGTTCTTGGTATAAATACGGGAATTTCTCCTGGAGAAGTGTTATCGACAGTCACTTTCATCGATGAAGCAACAAACAAACATGGCTATTAGTAAAGCGTGTCTGAATGCAAATATCACTCCATTTTCGCTGAAACACAATATGTCCCAACAGTTTGTACCCATCATCTCTATTTTATACCAAGGGAAAAGGCCCTGTTGTTTTATGAGACATGTTAAATTCGTTTAGATGAACACAATTTCTCAATGGCTATTTCTTAGCAAGCAAGGGAAAAATAATGAAACCAAAATTTAACATAACAAGTAAAATAGAATAATATCATCTTTCAAAGAGCACTTCAAAATGCGTTGTGTACAATGATATCTACAAAAAAGACATTTCATAGCCTTATACATTCCATTAATTTTAGACACTGAATGCACTAGTGTCAAGTGCATAAGCTATTTTATCTAAAAGAAAAACAGTTACCCATAATCTTATAAGTTTCTTTCTGGCCTAATTCATTACGAAAATTTCATATTTCTCATTAGTCTTTACGATGTGGAGCTGCTTTTTTTAGGATACAGATGATTAAAAGAAAATTATCTTTAATAGATGGAGAAAAGCGAAATAAAAGAAAAGTTTTGAATTCTGAAAAATATTCGAAACTGTAGAGAAATAAGAATTTTTTCCTACGTTAACGAAAAATATTGAGTTCTACATTTGGTGGATTTTCCGAAGCAGAGGAAATGATTTATTGCATGCATACTAAATAACGCGCAAAAAAAAAAAAAAAATTGCATTCGTGGTATGAAAAGCGAAAGGGCAATGATGATTACTGTTTAGAGTTCCCAAAATTACCTATAAATCTAAAATAAACCATAATTTTTATATGAATTCAAATTAATGTATTGAAAATCAAAGATCAACATCTAATAAAACAAGAGTAACCTTTCCATTGGTGAATCATGTCGACTATCAAAATGATGTATAAACGTTATTTACCCAATATTATTCCATCGTAGCTGATGACAACATTCCCCAAAATAAAGAAAAAGGGCTTGCCCGGCGAGATCATTAGGGTAGGACGGAGGGTTAGGCAAAGGCCTTAATTTACTCATAAACTTGACTAAATCCCCTAATATCAAATCACCTAATATCGAAAACCTCAAAGTCACAATAAGAGGTCTGCTGTAGAAACCTGCTGGAGAGACACAGATG